>NC_050603.1:1360000-1430000 GCF_013368585.1 Megalops cyprinoides
CATATGAGTGAAAAAGTAATTGTGAATTCCACCACAATGCTGTCAATGAGTGGACTCTGAACATTAACTACATAGAGCCCTGTGATAAATGCATGTTCTTTACCAGCTGGGAGGTCTGTTTAAAGAGAAAGTTTTTTGGGGAGTTGTGTCAGTTTTAACCCGGTCTTTTCGTGTGGCTGTGTGTGTCTGGCAGGTGACCTTCCGCACGAGAATCTACCACTGTAACATCAACAGCCAGGGCGTGATCTGCCTGGACATCCTGAAGGACAACTGGAGCCCCGCCCTCACCATCTCCAAGGTGCTGCTGTCCATCTGCTCCCTGCTCACAGACTGCAACCCGGGTAAGACTCGCCCCTGGCAACAGGATACGCCCCTGGCAACAGGACACGCCCCTGGCAGTGGGAATACTCATGACAGAAAGAACTTGGATTTTCTTCATTTTGTCTTTGTTGATTCAACAAGAATATGATCCCTGATCCAAGTAATCAACTACTGTTTTCATACAGTCATCTATAGCCTTTACCCCAAAACGTGCTTGCTTTGAAAGCACACACACACACTGTCCTCTCTCCTGCTTCCAGGCTTTATATGAATCCCAGTCACACAGGGCTTCTCGCTGCATTGTGGTCATTTTTTCCGTGTCGTTTCCTCTTTCCCCTGCAGCTGATCCTCTGGTGGGGAGCATCGCCACTCAGTACACCACAAACAGAGCCGAGCACGACAGAACAGCCAAACAGTGGACCAAACGCTATGCCACATAACCGCACCGCTACCGGCTACAGCGTCCTTCTGCCCTTAACGACAGATCTCAGATCAGCTCGCCCTCCTCCCAATCCTAAACCCATCCATTTAGTGTAAAAATGAAGGACTGGTTCAGGATCAGTTACTAAGGGCAAAAAGTACGTACACCACTGCTGTTGGTCAGTGGGAGGAGGGGGGATGGGGGGGTACGATGGTGGGGTGGGGAGTGTTTTGGGGCTGGGTTTCAGTTGCAGATTTTGTCTTATCTCCTAAGATTTCATTGTTTCCTGATTTTAAGCCCTTCTAACAGGACGAGCCCCAGCAATAAGGCCTCTGTAAAGTGGGTAGGGAGGTTAATTTCTTTCTTTCTTTGTGTTGTTTCTTTTCTAAATGGATTTTGGATACTTTGTGCTGTAACCTGATGGAGGAATTTGACCGTTTGGCTGCTCCTGAAACGATACCACAGTGATGCTACTGTTCCCTCGGCCACATTTCAGTTCTGTGTCAACCTTCCTTGAAGCCCCTGGTGATGAGTTTCAGTTTTATTAAAGTTGTAATTGATGTATTCAGTGTCTTGGCTCCATTTTATTAATGTGTACCATCCTGCATTTCACTCGCCTTGTTTCAGAAATATTCATAACTGAATAAAGACTTAAAGCCCCTAAACCCTCAGAGTAAGAGAACAATAATACACAAGTACATCAGATCCTCTTATCTACGGAGATTCTCCACAGCTGGATTATTTATGGTTGCTCAAGATTCAGACAGCAGTGTCATACCTAGTACTTCCACCAGAGCTCTACAGTGGGAAAGGGGTATGATGAGCCAGCCTGGTTCCAGCTCTACAGTGGGAAAGGGGTATAATGAGCCAGCCTGGTTCCAGTTCTACAGTGAGAAAGGGGTATGATGAGCCAGCCTGGTTCCAGTTCTACAGTGAGAAAGGGGTAAGAGTAAACTTGCAAATTTTACATGTAGTGTTTAATGTTTTATATAAAGCCTTACAATACATGTCATCTGTGCCATACTAGGAGTGTTTTACAACCAGATGTATAGTTCTGCAGTTTCCATTTCCGAACGTAAAGCATGCTCTGTGTTTTGAACGGCTCTTTGCTATTAAAGAACAGACTAAGAGTGAAGACCGTACCTGTGTCTTGCTGATGACAGTTTCATACGAGCTGAGCTGCACATTGAAGGGTTTGATTAAACATGATGATTCATTGTTCATTCTGGCAGTAATCACATCGATCCCCCTATCCCTACCCTGTGCATTTTTTTCAGTAAAGTGCCAAAAATAATTTACAAAAAAATAAAACTCTTATCTGAGAAAAAATTCAAAAGGTACTAAGGTTCTTAGCTTTTTCTGGAAGCACACAGACTTGAGTCATGTGCAATAAAGGGCAAAAGGGTAAGCAGCTGGCCAATCAAAGCGAGAAAGGAAATGACATAATTGACATACTAGTGACATCACTACTCCCCTTTATTGCTTCCCAGTCCATTCCCACTATAACTCTGACGTCCTTCAGCCAGAATGACTGCCCTTGATATTGGTACTTAATGTGCTCGTTTTTATCTCTAAAAGCTAGTGATGGGAGACTGAGGCTTCTTAAACAACTGTAATGTTGTGCTACTGCAAGGTCTTTTGACAGTTTCATTCGAGTTGTTAACTGGCAACAAACAAAAGCTCCATCCAGTATGGGGTTTGTGAGGGATCCCTCTCCCATCACTACTCCGAAGTGCTTGAGCCAGAATGGCTGCCCGCTGCCCTCCACCACCCGTCCATCCATGATGTGCTGGCTCCTCTCCCTCCGGAGCTCTGGAGCCGGAATGGCGGCGGGGTTAGATGTCGTTGGAGGGTGTGCCCTTGCTCTTGCGGCCGGGCAGCGGGAAGGAGGACTTGCTCTGGGGCTGCGTGAGGCGGCTGGTGAGCACGGTGAAGGGCTCGATCAGGGAGGCGCGCTCCGTCACGCTCACCTCCCACAGCTTCACCTTCTCCCCCCGCGCCCACTGCTGCGCCACCTCCTGCTCCACCTGCCGCTGCTCCCGCAGGTCCGTCTTATTGCCCAGCACGATGACGGCCACCTGCAGGGGGCGCACAAACCACACACGCAAACCACACACACACACACACTGAGCGCTCCATTCCACCCGCACACCTGCTCCAGGCCTCAGGGGCGGCGATATGGAGCAAAGGGAACTGGCTTTGTACTCATAATGTTGCAAAGAATAGCAGGTGGGTCACTAGTGTGCTCTAGAGTGAGGTACTTTATCACATCTGCCTCTATAACTGGGTGATGTGTAAACTAGGAGAGCTACATCAGCTGCCCTAGATAGTTTGCTGTTTGTCCCCTCAGCAGATTATCTGCATGCACCACAAAGGATCAGCAAAAACTGCAACCTTAGGATGTAGACCTTTTACTAATGCTCTCCCAATGTGCTGCACCCGGATGCCCTGCCTACAGGGTTAGAAGTCTTTAGCCTACCTAAAACTACACCTCACCTGAAGAAACCTGCTATTATCCTCTGATTAACTGTTTGCAATAAAGCACTGATGGCTTTGTTTTCCTAACCACTTTCAGCAGGTCATGCCACTTCATATGCATAGAGATTATGAGCACGCACATTACATTCACCTCTTTGACAACAAAAACAATGAGAAGGATAACAGAAGGAAAAACTTTAACTTTAACTAGAACTTTCTCTTGCCTCTTTTTTGTCTCTCGACTTGTCTATCTCCTTCTTTAGAAAGTCCACCTTCTTAAAAGACTCCAGACTGTCCACGCTGTAGACCAGCACGAACCCATCGGCCACGGAGTAGTAGTGCTTGGGAAGCTCAAGACCGTCTTGCAGCCCTCTGGTGTCGTACAGACGCAACTGCTCTTTCACTCCACGGTCGGTCTCCACGGATGCGACGTAGACGTCCTCTACGGTTTCACTGGACTCGGAACCTAACAGACGGAAAGCGGAGCAATTACCCCGCTGCTTTCCACACGATACTTCAGCTGAGAAAACTGACACCCCTTGCAGGCACATTATTTAACCATTTTGCAAAAGGTGACAAAGTCTCTCGGAACAAGCGAATTGGAAAGCTCTCATCCGCACAGTTGTGTTCATTCATATCCTTCCTATCATAATTTTACAACGACTTCTGCGACACCTATCATCGACCAAGAGCAATTCAGTACTAAAACTGAAAGTTAAACCTTTTTTACTTAACTTAGAGTAAGAAAAATTACGATCTAACATGTCCCCTTGCCATAAAAGACGCTCAACAGAACGTTATCGACAGGTCGTCTGGCAATTATTTTTTGGTTGATCGCCCCCCTCAATAATTAAACATCATAACAGTTTTAATTTTTGAGATGCTGCAGGGAGTGTAGCTACGTGCGCCCGTGTGCAGCTGCGTGCTCCCATCCTCCGCAGCACTTCTAGAAAATACTCGCTGACCCTAAACTCCCCCCCCCCCCTTTTTTTTTCCAAGGATGCGGATAAATTCGTGAAAGTGTTCGAACTGCCATGTAGACTAGGTACAGTACTTCTTCCAGGATAGGCAGTTGAGAGAATCCAGGCACCAGCGTGCAGCTCAGCGCCGTTCGCCCCTGTTTGATGAGAACGAAACTGTGCTAACAACGCAGGTAAGCGCAGATACAGAAAGAGAAACGAGCTCACCGACTGTGTGATTCCCGTACAGAAGGTGCTGGAGGATCGCAGTCTTCCCCACGGACGCCAAACCGCACACCACCACCTTACAGCCCTTTCCCATCGCGCGCTGACGATGACCTTGGGGAGCGATCACAGAAACGAAGACGAAACAAAAGCAAACAAACTAACAAATATAGAAATGCACATCAATAAATACATGTTTCATACTAACGGACGCGGACACAGACATAAACCAGAGTGACACTTCACATAAAGAGCTTGATGAAATTCCAACAAACAGATAAACAATAACGTCTGCATGCTAGTTTCAAGCTGCATGCAAGCTCAAAGGCGTCACCTTTACCTTGCAAATGTAGCTGCAACTCTAGCGCACGAGAAAGAGGGTCTGGTTCTAACGCTGAAGAGAGTCTCAGTTTGTGCAGATATTACTGCACTGCCCCGTATCCATGCTCCTGCGGCTGCAATCAGCTTTCGGCACCAGGAAGCTCATGTCAGACGTGCGCCTGCGCGATTAGCTCACTTGATAAATTTCCGCTCCTTGCCAATCGATCCAGGATCAGCACGCCCAGTCTGAATCGTCACCCCAATCATTATGTGGAAGGATTTCAAACCGACCTAGAGTCAGCAAATTAGGGACGTGCTCTCTCCATTCTGCACGCTTCAAATGGGACTTGACAGCATGTATTATAGCATTCATGCTATAATAGTATAACCATAGCAATTCGATATTAACTTCAATTGATTCAACGGAATGTATTTCATCCTCGGAGAGGCGTTCTGCTGAAGTGTTTAAAAAAAACTAAACTTCCCCGCCCCTGTAAAGCATATATAAAAAATACATTTCCCAGGGTGTGTAGGGCATTTCACAGGAAATGTCGCCACATGATTTCTTAAAGCATGATGGGAAGCCTTTCTCTTCCTTTCCGGTTGGTACGCCATCATGTAAGTGAGATTTCGACAATACTCTCACTGAGCAATCCACTTAAAATCAGTAATAAAACGTTGTCATCGGAGCTCATAATCTTACGATTTAATAACGGTGCATTTTATGATTCAGACGGAACCTTTATTTTGGTATTTTAGTGTAAAAATTGTTTATTTTGGAGGATTGTGATTTCTTGGTGATGTGCAGTGGCATGTCCGCTTACTGCCTGACTGCGGTGGCGAGAGCAGTCAGCAGGAATTGAATGAACGAAATGTTTTGTTGAGTTGTTATGGCCGAAGCAAAAGCAGGAATGCGGTGATTAAATTGTGTAAATGGAGATCCGCTCCGTATATTAGTTCTGTTCGGTTACTGGGATCACTCACGGTTTCTGAAGTTGGTCATTTTTGTGCTGGAACTTTGCTAGCGGAGTTATGGCGCCCCGTTGCCGTGGCATGGCCTGTAGAAACCGCCGCCATGTGGGAATATAAGCGCTGTTTTACGGACATGAGTTGTGTGTAACACAGTAACGTATTTTAATTTTGTAATATAACTGTTCCTGGAAGATACAGCCAGAAAGCTAACGCCTGCCCTTAAACGATCAGCCAGTGTAAACACGAATACTCTCGATTGACATGTTCATAGCTTGCCTTCGCGGACCATCATAGTGATTGTTAACGTGCTTCATGAACGCCATGATTTGCAACTTTAACGTCTCTCTGATGTTGTTCCCAGCTGATTCACCATGGGAGCGTACAAGTACATGCAGGAGTTATGGCGGAAGAAGCAGTCGGACGTGATGCGCTTTCTGCTCCGCGTCCGTTGCTGGCAGTACCGCCAGTTGTCCGGCCTGCACCGGGCTCCTAGACCCACCAGACCCGACAAGGCCCGCAGACTGGGATACAAGGCCAAGCAAGGTAAGCCGCCCCTCGGATCGCTAAACTCTCAGAAATATGCAGTAGTATGACTGTATCCACGTGTAATTTAATTGTAATTCGTCCCCCGGTCCTCGCCAGGTGTCAGTGGTATGTGTTGAGCTAGCGTGTTCCAGACAAATAGTCTTCACAGAGCCTGAAATTGGGAAACCCCCTGTCCATAGAGTAATTTGCTGGCGGTGTTGTGTGTGTATTTTGGGCGATTCGTGTTTTACCTCTTGTAAGAATTTGTTGTTGGGACCCTCTTGTGTTAGACAAAATGGCTACACGGCTCGTTAGTACCTGAGGAGAAACTCGCGTGTGGTGCAGCGTGTATGGTGGACACGGGTCTGCAGTCATGTGTCAGTCCATTGGAGTACATAAAGAGAAATAAGGACATGGATATTAATGGCATTAACACTTAATGAAAACACATGAAGGTTACTAAACAGAAGCAGAGAGACCCCGTTGTGAGGGTATTCATAGTGCTGTAGAGTGATCGTAGGCCTTTGTCATAGGATCTGTGTAGTGTCTGAGCGGTCCATACGAACCACGTAACCTCATGCCAAGCTAATGTACACATGGGGTCTAGGCCTGGGTACCATGTGCTGTCAGTAACCAGTCTAGACCTGGCAGTCTATAGCCCGTCACTGTTCACATTGATGTGAGGTTGGATTTGTTGGATGTGCTTACAGAGCAGTTTACCCGGCTAACTTGGCGAAATGTGCGTAGTGTGTTTTGGAAGAGCAGCAACATGCAAATGATTTGTGCAGAAGAGCAGATGATGATGCTGAAGCCTCCCTCATAGAAGTGGAACCCGAGGAAGTGTAGACGTTCATGTGCAGTGATGGAGAGCAATTTAAAAGCAGCATCACCGCGTATTATAATATAAAGACAAAATTACTTTGTATCATGACAATCCTGCCGTCTCAGACTGGCGTCTGTGTGGCACTTAAGCATAGTGCTGGCATTTGAGCCTGTATTGTATGTAGTGTGTTTGTAGAAGGGTTGGCTGATATTGAACATTGTGATGTACAGTGTGCCAGGGGGAAGGTACAGTCTTCGCTACAGCAGGCAAATCTGTCACTTCAGGTGATCACTACATTATTTACATCCAGGCTGATCTAATCTGACTGAAGGTCGTTTTCCTCTATTATGATGAAACCTGCTGTTTGCAAAGTTGATGCGTGATATTGCTGATCAGATCCATCCTTTCATCCGCCCTGTGAGGTCTGCAAAGCAGTCTTATCTAAGTAGGGGTCATTCTCAATACCCCAACATTTAAACTTTCCACACTGACCCCCCCCCCCCCCTCCAGAGACAGCGAGTGGTGGTGGCGGTGGAACTGCAGTGAGCACTGGCTGTTCTGTGTGCTTGTCTCACTCCCCCTGAGTGGTGACAGAAAATGGTTGCTGCTTTCAGCCTAGTTTGCATTAGTGAATTCGGTGGAAAGGGAGAACATTACCACTGGTGCAGATTTGTCTCATGGATCTGATTGCGGATAACTGTTCTATGAGAGATGTGTACCTTAACGTCACAGTTATGAAAGATAAACTAGCAGTATATTCAGATGCTGTCATGTTCAGTATGGGTCCAGCCGTTTTGTGTGTGTCTGTGTCTGTGTGTGTGAGAGTGTGTGTGCGTCTGTCTGTGTTGCCTGAAGCACTCGCTCACCAGGCAGTTGAGAGTGCTGGTCAGGGTTGTCCTGCTCTCGTTCTGACGTCCGCCTGCTCGCTCTCTCTCGCTTCCCGCAGGATACGTGATCTACCGTGTGCGTGTGCGCCGTGGTGGCCGCAAGCGCCCCGTGCCCAAGGGCGCCACCTACGGCAAGCCCGTGCACCACGGAGTCAACCAGATCAAGTTCGCCCGCAGCCTGCAGTCCACTGCCGAGGTCAGAACAGCAACAGCACTGCACTGAGACTCCCTCACTGAGCCAAAGCACTGCACTGAGACTCCCTCACTGAGCCAAAGCACTGCACTGAGACTCCCTCACTGAGCCAAAGCACTGCACTGAGACTCCCTCACTGAGCCAAAGCACTGCACTGAGACTCCCTCACTGATTCTAAACACTGCACTGAGACTCCCTCACTGAGCCAAAGCACTGCACTGAGACTCCCTCACTGATTCTAAACACTGCACTGAGACTCCCTCACTGAGCCAAAGCACTGCACTGAGACTCCCTCACTGAGCCTAAACACTGCACTGAGACTCCCTCACTGAGCCAAAGCACTGCACTGAGACTCCCTCACTGAGCCAAAGCACTGCGCTGAGACTCCCTCACTGAGCCTAAACACTGCGCTGAGACTCCCTCACTGAGCCTAAACACTGCGCTGAGACTCCCTCACTGAGCCTAAACACTGCACTGAGATGTCGAGTCCATCACTGAGGGGGAAAAAAAGACCATCGCTGGCCAGGGCCACTGTCCTCTTAGATGTGTAGAGGTTATTTCAGTGGACAGAAATACTGTTATAGAATGTCTTTGTCAGATCACATTTGGAGTACCTTCTTTTCTGGGGAACACACGATACAGAGGGTATAGATGTTCTCAAAATTCAGAGAAAGGCGGCAAGACTGGCTCCAAGTATCAGATCTAAAATATAGAGAACTGACACTTCATCTCTTCAGACAGGGAGTTGCGGGGTTATTACAGTTTTACTTGGCATTAACATGGATTATAAAGATGCATAACTTGTGTCAGCACAACTGAGAGAAATGATCTAAACTTCATACCGATGTTATAAATGCATGGCAAAGCTCACCGGGGATTCACAGTTGAAGCAGGGAGGCTGTTAGTGTGCTAGAGCAGGCTGGTCTAGACCATTGTGCAGAGATCACGCGGAGGCCTTAAGAGAAATGCTTCGTTGGGCTGAATGGCCTCTTATTAAACATGTTCTTAGCTGTATGGCCTCACCAGGCTGAATGCTGTTGACACAGACTCTTCACTGGGTTGTAATCCTTACTGTGGGGTAGATTACCATTGACTGTTGTAAGCGTATGTATGTTCCCAGGGATTGACATCAGAGTAAGTGTTTTTTTTCTCTTTTTTTTTTGACAGGAGCGTGCTGGCCGCCACTGTGGGGCCCTGCGGGTCCTCAACTCCTACTGGGTGGGTGAAGACTCCACATACAAGTTCTTCGAGGTCATCCTGATCGACCCCTTCCACAAGGCCGTCCGCCGCAACCCAGACACCCAATGGATCACCAAGCCGGTCCACAAGCACAGGGAGATGCGGGGCCTGACGTCGGCCGGCAAGAAGAGCCGCGGCCTGGGCAAGGGCCACAAGTTCCACCTGACCATCGGTGGCTCGCGCCGCGCAGCCTGGAGGAGGCGCAACACCCTGCAGCTGCACCGCTACCGCTAGGGGGCGCCGTAGTCTGCGTCTGTACATTTAATCCAATAAAAAGCCCTTTTTCCATGGGAATGCTGTGCATGTTTTTCTCCCCCCCCCCCCAGAGGCTCACAAGGCAAAAAGATTTCAAATGTTTTTCTCTTTGAGTTCTATACTTTAAAATGTCAGTCAGCAGGCAGCTTAACTAGAGTATCATAAATGTTTCACCAGCCTACCTCAAGGGCCTGAGATATTACATTTTTCATACGCAAACTACACAGCAGTTTCACAAACGACCACCTGTACGTTCCTGTCACGTGATATCAAGCCTAGAGCAGCTTCTGTTCAATTAGCATATCAAGCCTATTAAAGCTGTACTGGGGCTAGGACTGTGACTGACAAGAAACTCGATCGGCCTGGGTGCTTTAATTTAGGAGGTATTATTTACATAGATTGATCCCAGTACAGTGGAGCAAGGTTAAAAAGTATTGTGTGATTTACCTCCATACCCTGTGTGCCTTGAGCTGTAGGAAAATAGTTGGGGTTCATTCTCAAAGTTTTATGGATGGGGGTGGAACCAACAATTTTTGTTGTACATGTGGCTCAGGAGCCAATCACAGTTGCTCATTTAGCAGACACTAATCCGAGGTGACTCGCAGTGTAGGGTGCACTAGTGCAGCAAAAAACGGCAATCCAGGAAATGGCGACAGCAAAAGTGACCTTAGTGCAGTGCAGTTGTGAGAGGCTCAGGAAAGTAATTGCAAAGGTTACAGTGTATGAAGCGCATCTGCTAAATGACAGAAACATTAATAAACGTTATTAGTGTGATCGTTGGCCCTGGCATTGCAGCTTTCACTGCCCAGCAGGCTGGCGGGAGCTTTGAAATGCAGTGGAGGGAGCGTAGACCAGACGTGGCCTTGTTTCGGGATGCAGCAGACCAGCTGAGGTGCAGGGGTGTGATCGCAGGCGCAGGCTGGGATGCACGGTGAGACCTGAGAGACGGAGGAAGCGCCTGAGAGCAGGAGCTCGGCGCGGGCACTACAGCGGAGAGTGTAAACACAGAATAATCACGGGATAAATAAGGATACCCCATCACGTGTGTTTGGGGAAACCTGCCATTTCACAGAGGAAGAAGCAGAGTGTTTCAGATCAAAGTTATTACTAGCTGCAGGTAACTACAATGACAGTGATGTGAGGACAGCCAGTTAAAGCAGGGAATTTGGTATAAACTTGCTGTCACTAAACTGACCCAGGATCAGTTCTGGGTTTTTCCCTTTCATATAATAATTATGAAAAGTTTTGATTACAGATGCAAATTGATCCTTAATCAGCAAGTAGGTCACTTTTCTTTTAAAAGCTGTGGGGCATACTGAGGTTTGTTGGCCTTTAGCACCACCCAGTGGCTGACACAAGCAATGCCACTTGCCAGGGGAGGAAGCGACGTTCCCTCTATCCGCCACTAGGCGGCAGAGAATCACTACGAGCCAGTACCTGACTACGGAAGGGTTGCTGGTGTGGACTTCTACAGGGGAGTTAGACGAATTGTTGATTTAACACAGATTTGTTGGATTAAACAGTCTACTGATATTTAGAATATTTTTCTTTATAAAAATTAGTCATCTTAACAAAAACATGTATTTTGAGTCGGGAGAGTAAGGCTGACTTGTTCCTCGGTAGAAAATCATATTTGTGTTCTCATGTGTCATTCTTTTATTCATTTACAGTTATTCATTTCTCAGACACTTTTATCCAAAGTGATTTACTAACTGGTGAACACTCAGTGATCCTATTAGAAGGAAGAGAATCCTCTACATTAAACTAGTAATAAGAAACCAATACATTCAATCATTTGTAATTTGTTAATACATTTATAGTACTTCTACTATAATAAAGTATCTTAGTCTGTGCTAATCTGACCTACGGCTACAGTCCAAGTGTAAAATGATTTAAATTATTCTAAGAGGGAGGAGGGGTGTCTTCATTCAAGAAACAGGTGCATCCCGAAAGGTAAGATTATGAACTACAGTGAAGGATTCCTAATGACTCAGCTGTTCTCATGGTAACAGGGAGCTCATTCCACCACTGGGGGGGCAGAGTTGGGAAGAGATGAGACTGTGAATGACCCCACAGGGGAGGGGCAAACAGGTGACCTGAGGAGATGGAGCAGAGTGGTCTGGCAGGAGCGTCCAGCTGGATGATCTTCTGTGGGTAGGGAGAAGATGATCCTTGAGCTGCCAAATAGGCAAGCAGCATGTCAGTAATGAGCAGCAGTGTCGCGTAGTGGTTAAGGATGAGTAGGTAGTCACGTAGGTGTGGAGAAACGGGCTGATTGGTCAGATTCTGTGGAGGATGAATCTGCAGGACCTGTCTGTTGCTGCTTCTCAGTGACAGCCAGCTCGTGCCTGGCACACTGATGTGCCTGGCAGTCTGAAACGATGGCATTGTGGAGCTGTTCAGGGTGAAGGAGAGGTCTTAAAGAGGAGGTATACTGACTGGGAGAAATACAAGCTCAGCCAAGTCCAACCAGAGCTTCAGGCCATGGGTGGTCATCCAGCTCCAGATGTCAGCCAAGCATACGTTCAGGTGGGATGTTGCCTGGGTGTCAGAGTGAGGGCAGGTGAAAGAACAGCATGTCAGTGGTATAACAGCTGTTAGAGAAACGACGGGATGAGATGAGAGCTCCTGGTGATCTGACATAGAGGCAGAATAGCAGGGGACCCAGCACAGAGCCTTGTGGGAATCCTGTACAGAGGGAGCATGAGACTGAGTCTCTCCAGTAGGAGTGGAGGGGATCAAGGACAGGGTTGTGCCAGAGGTGCCTGTGTCTGCTAGGGCAGCCAGGAAGCTGTGAAGGTCTAATCAGCATGAGAACACAGCGAGAGAGGCAGCTCTGTGACCAAGAGACAAGATAATCTCACTAGATTTGCTAACCTTGAAGCCACACTGGTTTAGCATTTCTCAAGATTTTTTTTTCATTTAAAGAGATAGGTGTCTGAAAAAAACACATTTCCTGTGTTTGGCAGGTATGAACTATATGGCAGTATTGCTTTTTGCTGGCATGCAATGCTGACTCATCTATTGATCGAATGAAACGTATCTTCAGGGGAAATCTAGACCAGGTGAGGTTGTGTGCTGCATGGGAAGAGGAGAGTGATCTGTCACATCAGAATTCCTCAGAAGCTGTCTTTGCTTTCAGGCAATGAATCCTTCTTTTCATGTCTTAGGTGGGAGGAAAAAATCCCTAAATGCACTGAACAAAATGCCTTCCAGTAACAGAACATGTAGCTGTTACCAGAAACTGACATTCTGAGAAAAAAAAAAAGTTTTTGCCAGCATTTTCAGAATTGCTGTCAGTTCCTCTCTACATAAATGTGTGGGTTTGATATTAATTTATTTATCAGAAGCCAGGACAAATTACATGGTGTACACTTTACAAGTGATCCTTTTAATGGCGGAATATTTTCAAAAATTTTTCAAAAAGTGTTTTTCCCCTTTAGGGAGCCCTCTTTTGGAAACTCCAGTCACACATGAAGCTCTTCTCGCCGTGCAACACACTGCAGGCGAACAGCAGCAGCGAGGTGAGAAAAATGCAGCCCAGAAATACACTCACAGCCAGGCGAGGACTGCTACTCTCACTACACAGCCACACAGTGCACCGCGGTGCAGTGGGCGTCAGGTGCGGGAGAGAGGCTACGCCAATGATGTCATCACAGCAACTCACAGATGAAACCAAATATGGGTGCCTACTCGTCCCAAATGAATTACCCTTAACATACCATTAATACATGCTAGCAGCAGAACCTGGTGCGTGTAGTTTTAAGAACAGAATAAAAGTGAAATTAGTCAGATTTTGTAATATAATGGACAAATCTGAAGCTACTGTGTCCATATGGCACTAAGCGGCTCTGGCAGAATGCAGCAGCCGAACAGTGTGATCCCTCAGTAAAATCTGACACACTGCACTGTTGCTCTTACAGACTGTAGTTATTCACACTGAGTGTGCTAGGGTGAGGAAAGTTAGTGTTAACTCTCTGGATCTTTATTTGGCACCATGTGAACACTATGCTTTAAGGTAGTGTTGCTTGTGTGTATTGTGTGTGTATTCTGTGTATTGCGTTTCTAGCTGCCTACATTCTCCTTGCTCATGTTATACGTATTCAGTGTATCTGGCAACGCTAGCCACACAAGTCACTCTTCTGTAGAGTCATGAGAAGCTTCAGTCAGCGCTGCACATCATTTGATTTCTGTTCTGACTCATCATCACATGACCTGCGAGGCGCACACTACAGTTACTGTAGCTGCGCCTTCCTTGGTCAGCTGCCAATCAATCAAAAGCTGTCACGAACCGAGTCTGAGTGTTCTAAGACCCCATTAATTTCTTGCATAGCAACGTTTCCCGTTTCTCTCTTTTTTTTTTGGAGGGGGAACCGGGGTGCGGGGTGCCCCGTGACACACCCCACTTTTCCCTTTGAACTCTGAAAGTGTGTCAGTGGGTTACATTGGCTTCAGCGCCGGGGATCGAGGGGCGGAGCCGACGCCGCGGGTCACGTGTTCGGAGCTGGCGAGCGCTGTACTCGGAAACAGCTCGTAGTTTCAGCAAGCAGCGCAGCCGACAGGGAGGTCCTGCCATACACAGCCTGTACTGACTTAGCCAGCCAGGTTATCCTCTGAAAAAGAAAAACCTAGTTGTTATTTGTTTTTTAATTTGAGATATAATAAGCACATAGTGATTCTAGTTCATCAGCATCCCATAAACAGAGGGAATACGCTGAATGGTGAAGAGATAGCTAGTGATTGATTCATTCATCAAGGGCAAGATTTAGCTTGTTGGCTACCTGGCTACTGTTTCTGTTTCTTTTTTGTTTTTTTAAAGCAGAATTAAATCTGGATTTCCACGTTCATTTGGGTGGAGCGGGTAGCTTTTGCTAACATAACACCAGCCCTCACTAACGTTAGCTAGCTAATCGCTGGTAGCAAGGGCTAAGAGCTAGCAAGATTCTTGTGTACTGTCAATCAGCGACTTTTTAAGTTGCTGAAAACGCAACGAAGACGGCCTCAACGTTCAGCTAAAGAGTCCCTGAATCTGGAGGACATGGAGTCCACAAAAGGTGGTAAGAAAATAAATACTTCATCTTTAGGGTTCAGATGAGTGCTTTCCGTGTTTTTAGTCTATACATCTTTGAGAAACAACTGCTAAGTCGTACATTAGGGATGCCTGTGCATATTGCCAGTTTGTGTTCGGGCAAATGAAATACCTCTCCCACTGGCTTCATTCAGAATGTTGTGTTTGGCTATCGAACTGCTTTAAATAGCAAGCAAGCCAGCTGTTTTTATTTTAAACTTACTTTAATATTTGGCCTCGGCGTCTTGGGTGTGTGCTTTTTTAAAAGGGTGCAGAATGGCGTATTTTACCCGATCGGTCTCAACCTCAGACATATGTAGGTTAGGAGTCCTAGTGTGGCTGTTGTTACTACGGGAGCAGTTGGCTGGAGCGGTACTGCAGTTTCCTCGCTCACATGGACCGGTCATCCTGGCCATGTGCGCCTGTGTTTACGCTCCTGCTGCGTCCGCTCTGATTGGCCGAGCGGGGCGGTGACGCAGGCGTTGCATAATTGAGCGGCGCTCGCTGGTGCGGCCATGCGCCGCGGGTACACGTGAGGCCACGGCTGGCTTAGCGAGCGTGACCCACTTTCCACCGTCAGGACCCACGGAAAACATGTCAGGTCCACGTGGGGGCGTGTTCAGAGCCCGAGCACCACCACTCCTGTTTGTCTGCTAATATTGATTTCAGAAGTGTCTGGAATTATGTATGCATATTGCTGCTACCGTGGTATTGCGTAGCTAGCTTGTGAGTTATGACAGGATTTTCTGTGGGCAGTCAAGCTGCTTTAGCTTTCTCACTCGGTAACTGCGAGAGACCATTTTAAAAAATGCTAAGATGAGAAGCTAATGTTCAATGCTAACTGACCTGCTTTTAGACCACTCCCTTGATTGTCGTATGAAGAGCGGTGAAAAGTCACTTATATTATATAAGCATTGTCGAGGCGATTAGTGAATAAAATGTAGCTTGTTGCTCACGTTGTGGGAGGAGCAACAGTTATACAAACTTGACATACTTAGTGAATGCTCAATTCAACATACAAGCCTGTTACTGTTACTGTTGTGGCATCGTTCACGTTTCCTGTTGCGTAAAACATCTTCTGTGGTTGATTAGCTACCTGGCTCCCATGAAAGACTGCTTAGCTCAGAACAATTATTTGCATTTATAGACAAAAGGCAACCAAATTACATTGTTTGTAAACACATTGTATTACATTAAGTGATATACACATTACATACACATTACATTGCTTATAAAGTGACATTTTTCTTTGGCAGTCCTTTTTTGTGTAGAACGTTTTAACCTTTGTTAAGTAATACTTAAGTCACTTGCGATTTTAAAAGTATAAATTTAAACATAATTTTATTTTGCATTCTACTTAATATTTGATACAAAATTGTAAATGTGTGGTTATTGTTGTTTGCTTGCCTTGAGAAGTAAAATGAAAATGAAGGGTCTGATTTTAAATATGCAGAGATGGAGCCCACGTCAGCTCTCTCAGTACAAAACATGCGTTTTTACTCTGGCCTTCTATTCTTTAGGTGTGCCCAAGTAAAGTAATACTAATAATTGTTTTTCACCGTGAGCAATAACCTCAAAGGGTAAATGATAATTCCCCTTTGCTAGCCGTTTTGGACCTTCAAAGCGACCAACACTTCACTGCTAACAAAAGCAGTAATGTTATAATTAGTTTGTATTCTCGCGTATTTCAGAAAGATTGTGCTGGTCTCCGGTCGGGTTGTCTCGATCTGAGCTGGAGCTGTGTGTTTTCTGCCTACACCCTCTTGAAGCCTCCATTATGTAACGCTGTTATCTAACCACGGAGAAGCGAGGCAGAAACCAGGTCAGCCAGCACAGGCCGTGTGGTACACTTTCCCTGAGCAGAGAGCGGTGCATTGTGGGTAGGCGCTATAATTATAAACAGACTCCTGCCAGTATCTGAAGACTCTTCTCTTTTGCTGATACCTGAATGCAGTAAATATTGTCTCACAGTCAGCTGACTTAGTGCCTTTAGCTACAAAGGGAAAAGCATCATGGTTTGTATATGCCTGCATGTGTGCAGTGTAATTACAAGCATTATTGTTGTTGCTATTGATATATACTGTTGGGATGTGATGTGTGTTGCCAAGGCTGAACTGTAGGAAGTCAGTGCAATAAAAGTGATGTAATTAAAATTCATGCATCATTTTCCTGTGTGCCATTACTGAGTGTACTATATATCTGTGTGAGTAGAGACTGTCCCATTCTACAAAGCTGTGCAAGAGATACTATTCCTGCCACAGTGGGAGAGATTTAGCTGCACTTTGGATTGTCTTTGGATGTATGTGACCTGTTCTGTCGCCTCCTTTCTGCCAGGTGGTGTAATTGCATACATCAGCTCCTCAAGCTCCGCCTCCAGCCCGGAATCCTGTCACAGCGACTGCTCCAACAGCAGCTACCAGTCCTCCTCTCCCACCCACAATTCCTCACCCAGCCGGGGGAGGGGCCTGCACATAGACAACGCTCCCACACAGCCCCACCCACGGAGTCATGGCAACACCAAGACAGGACGCTCTGCCTCCACGACCAAGTGTGGCATCACAAGTGAGTGACAAGAGAGCCAGCCAATCACACGCCAGACTGACACACCCTGCGTGCATGTGCAGTACGGTCACAGGCTCGCTGTTACGGGAAGGGAAACATGATGCAACTGTCACATCCCGCTGTCCCGTAGGAGCCATTCTGCTGTGGATGCTGTGTGTGGAGTGATTTTGTATAGATATTATGTATGGAGTGAATTTTGTGTGAGTGATCTGTGTGTGGAGTGATTTTGTATAGATATTATGTATGGAGTGAATTTTGTGTGAGTGATCTGTGTGTGGAGTGATCTGTGTGTGGAGTGATTTGTGTGTGGAGTGATTTGTGTGTGGCGTGATTTGTGTGTGGCGTGATTTGTGTGTGGCGTGATTTGTGTGTGGAGTGATTTGTGTGTGGAGTGATTTGTGTGTGGAGTGATTTGTGTGTGGAGTGATCTGTGTGTGGAGTGATTTGTGTGTGGCGTGATTTGTGTGTGGTGTGATCTGTGTGTGGAGTGATTTGTGTGCTGAATGATCTGTGTGTGGAGTGAATGATCTGTGTGTGGAGTGAATGATCTGTGTGTGGAGTGATCTGTGTGTGGAGTGATTTGTGTGTGAATGATCTGCGTGTGGAGTGATTTGTGTGCTGAGTGATTCGCGTGTGGAGTGATTTGTGTGCTGAATGATGTAATGAATGGCTCGTTTTGCTCTGCAGAGATCAGCGGCCTGGTGCTGCTGTGTAAGGTGTGTGGTGACGTGGCGTCAGGATTCCACTACGGCGTTCATGCCTGTGAGGGATGCAAGGTGAGACTCCCGGTTGCCTCGACCGGACTGCGGTGACTGTGACTACAGGCCAGGAGAACGGCAACCGCGAGACTGAACCAGGGAACAAACTCTGAGACTGACAGGCCCAATTCCCGACACATGTGCGAGACGCAGTTCTGTACGCGAGTAAAAAGGTTGCTGAACGAGACCGAGGCCACCCAGCTTTACTGCGACAAATTTCTCAGGACCCAAACGACGGACTGGCGTTTAGGCCAAGACCTAGTCTCCAGACTCACTCATGGTGAGTGCTGCGTTTGGTGTCAGTGTTGAGTTACACATACAAAGAAACTCACAACCGTAGGAATGCACACAGACAAGTAGCGTTTAAAAGAGCTGCTCAGGATGTATGAGGTTTTGGTGTTTGGATACACTGAGGTTCTCTGGCTTTCCTGAGAACTTCACAAAAGACAGATCTCTCTTTGTGTAAAACACCAGTTCCTTCCCCCTCTGGAAATTCAGCATTATCCTCGTATACGATATTATCTGCATCAGGTAAAATGTATCTCTGCTTGTCCCTTTTCTGCCAGTTACCCAAAGCACAGATTCATATTGAAACTGGGTCATTTCCACCTGCTACCCGCTTGCTCTAAATCAGTACCCCCAGGAAGTGGCCATTTGTCTAAAAAGTAGTTCAGCACTTTTTTTTTAGCCCAGCCCCTTCACTCCATGGCCCACTTATTATACGGCAGACTAGCGCCTGAGACGGAGACCAGAGACCATTTAAACAGAAACCGCTCATGTATTCCTAACGAGCTCCACACCTCTGTGCTTAGGAGCGTCTGGCAGGTAACAGGGGGACCTGGTGCTGGTGTACTAGCTACGGATGCTCTATCTATTTATAATGAGACAGGCAAACCTTCACATCTCAGCAAAGACAGAATTGTCAGTGTGCAGACAGACAGACCTGCGTGTGTGGGCACAGATCCCTCTGTGTCTGTGATCTTTCGCCTCTGACCTTTGGCCTCTGACCCCGGCAGGGCTTCTTCCGGAGGAGCATCCAGCAGAACATCCAGTATAAGAAATGCCTTAAGAGCGAGAACTGCCCCATCATGCGGGTCAACCGCAACCGCTGCCAGCAGTGCCGCTTCAAGAAGTGTCTGCTGGTGGGCATGTCCCGCGACGGTGAGGGCCGCGTCTCAGTCTCCACGGCAACCGGGACGTGGGGGGGGTCATTGCCCACTGTAACCCATTGCGTATTTTGTGAATGTGTGCGAGTTTCATCTTAGTTGTAGTTGAATTCTTGAATCTGGGGGGGATCTGATTGTAATCTGTGGGAGTGTGGCTCTTGTGTTGCCATGACGATTTGAAAGCGATTGGTTCCTGACGCCGATGTCGCCCTCCCCCCGTCTCCCTGTAGCGGTTCGGTTCGGCCGCATCCCGAAGCGTGAGAAACAGCGCATGCTGCTGGAGATGCAGAGTGCCATGAACAACATGATGAACAACAGCCAACTGCACAGCCAGCTCCACGGCAACCAGACGCCGCCACTCACAGACCAGGCCCTGCCCCTGACAGACCAAACCCCGCCTCTCATCCCTGAGTCCAACCCTGAGGACTCTCGCTCCTCCTGCTCACCCGCCTCCTCGCCCAGGGGCAGCCCGCCGGAGCCCCGCCCCGATCCCGAGGTTGCCATGGACACCTCCCGAAGCTCCGCCTCCTCCAGCGCATCAGACAGTGGGGAGGAGGAGGTGGTGGGCACCGTGACGAGGGCGCACCAGGAGAACTTCATGTACAACCAGGAGCAGGAGAGCCCTCTGCCTGAGACTCCGCCCTCGCCGGGCGTGGCCAGGCAGGTGGGGGACGGCCACGGCAGCGCAGAGGAAAAACAGGAAGCCTGGAACCAGCAGAACAACGTTGCCAGCATGGCCAGCCCCCACCCCGGCCCCCCCGCTGCTAACCGGCCCTACAGGGACGACGCCCCGCTCGCCTACTGCCCCGCCCGGCTGCCCAACAGCGCCCCCAGTGGCCGCTGCCCGGCCTATGCTCACACCCTGCCCCACAGAGCTCACAGCGACGGCAGGTTGGACAACGGCTCCTTCAGCGGGCCGGTGTGGAGCAGCGGCGGCAGGATGCACCTGGTGAGATACAGTTTCACACCTGACCTGCTTCACACCTGACCTGCCTCACACCTGGCCCGCTTCACACCTGACCCGCTTCACACCTGACCTGCCTCAGACCAGGCCAGAAAACTGTAAGCTCATAGATTAGCTCACACAGTGAAATCACTCCATGTTCCACTGGAGGCTTCGAAAACCTCCCTCATGTGTCTGCTGTCAGTCACTGACACATATGAACCAATCAGAAGATGTTTCCTTCCAAAGCAGAACACTGTGGTGCAAATCAGTGAGTGATTGACAGCACATGGTAGCTCCTATTTTAGGGTTCATGAAGCCTCACCTCCCCCCTCTCTCCGCCGTGCCCCCCCCCCAGGTGTGTCCGATGAACATGAGCCCCCATGTGGACCCGCGTATGAGCGGGCAGGACGTGTGGGAGGAGTTCTCCATGAGCTTCACGCCAGCCGTGCGGGAGGTGGTGGAGTTCGCCAAGAGGATCCCGGGGTTCCGAGACCTCTCCCAGCACGACCAGGTCAGCCTGCTCAAGGCTGGGACGTTTGAGGTATGGTCACAGTCACGCACGCACACACACTTACACAGGAACATCAACACACACACATGCGCATGCACATACTCACATGCACACTCACATATACGCACATACACAGACATGGACACCTGAACACACACACACTAACACACACTCACACCAGACCCTGCAAAGGGCTCGAGAGCTGAGGACCTGCCAAGCCCGTCCCTCTCCATGCCCAAAATGTCTCCCAGCTCTGAATCAGGAAAGGCGGGGAGAGACAGGGTGGAGCTGAGTGGAGTGGAGCTGGAGGGGGGGGTATCAGGAGTTTCTGACGCTGTCCTCGCCCCGCGCAGGTCCTGGTGGTGCGCTTTGCATCCCTGTTCGATGCCAAAGACCGCACGGTGACGTTCCTGAGCGGGAAGAAGTACAGCATGGAGACGCTGCACTCCATGGGAGCGGGAGACCTGCTTAACTCCATGTTCGAGTTCAGCCAGAAGCTGTCCGCTCTGGGCCTGACCGAGGAGGAGATGAGCCTGTTCACCGCCGTCGTGCTGGTCTCTGCCGGTAAGCCCCGCCCCTTCCTGTCCCCGCACGCTATTCTCGGGACCTGTCCTGCTGTGCCGCTGTCGCCTCGGAGACGGCACGTGCTCACTTTCCTAAACTGGGTTTGGGTCACACTGTTCTCACATCAAAACAAGCAGAGCCTCCTTCGGACACTGATTTTATGTACCCATTAACCCCCCCCCCCCACATAGGAAGTGCTCAGAACTAGAACACCCCCACTGTGGAACAGGGCAGATCGCTGTTACACCCTTTGGCAAGCTGAATGTGATATAAATATAATAGTAATAATAAACTTCGCTGGAATAGCACCTTTCAAGCCCGAAGTGCTTCACAGCTCGAGTGATATGCGCTTGTGGATGTTCCTTTTAGACTTCAGACACACATTTTCCTCCATGTCTGGCCTGTGTCACAGCCCGACAAGCTGCAGTGAACAGACAGGGCTCTGCACATGTCACCACTCTGAGCTCAGCAGGGTTTAGGATCTGCGTGGGTAACGGCATGTTTTTCGGTTTTTTTTCACGCTTCTGCAGATCGCTCGGGGATCGAGAACGTGAACTCGGTGGAGGCGCTGCAGGAGACTCTGATCCGGGCCCTGCGGAGCCTGGTGATGAAGAACCACCCCAACGAGGCGTCCATCTTCACCAAGCTGCTGCTCAAGCTGCCAGACCTCCGCTCCCTCAACAACATGCATTCGGAGGAGCTGCTGGCCTTTAAAGTGCACCCCTGAACACCCCCTCCCCCCAGCCTGGACCACTCCCCTCCCCTCCTCTCCCCTCCTCATAAACATTCGATCAAGTCCTCAAGTCCTGTATATTTTCTTCACTAGAGAATGTTCAGACATATGTGTTCTTTTGGGTTGTGTTTAAGGAGGCAGGAAATGCATCATTGTACTGTAAGACTTTTTCATAGGCCTGTCATTGGGGAAACCCCACCCACGCACATACACACACACACACGTGTGAGCGCGCACAAACAAAGGAAGCTTGCTGTGCACGTGTGTGTGTGGGGGAGGGGGTTTAGAAGTGTGTGACCTTTGAGAAGCACCTTTTTATATTGTAGAGACGTGCAGTAGTGTCATTGCATTGTGGGTGCAATATGTGACCTGTTGTCTGTTTTTTTTTCTCTTGTGCTGAGTGTGTATAGTTTCACATAGAGCTGCTGTGCTTCTCTGCACAGTGCATGAGGTCAGACCCCTTTACGCCCCTAATGGGGTTAGGGCGGAGGTCTGTGTATGACATCATCATCTGTTCCACTGGGGAGGCCGAACCCCTCAGTGAAAAGAACAGGACTAGTTTTCAGTGAGGTCATCGCTGCTAAGGCATGACTGCCCTTCACTGCTGACCCTCCTGGACTCTCCACTCACCTGAAAAAAGACCCGGGAATGTACACGTTGGGCGGACTTTCAAATTTTCCCCTGACTATGAACGAGTGTGAATGAAACTAAATGGGGAAAAAAATCAGGCACTCTCCTAATTTCAGTTTTAGCCAATGGTGCAATTGTGTATCTGTATTAATGCTATTAGTTGTCAATGTTTTTTTTATTTTTTAGGGGTTATTTTTGGAGGTTTTAAAGGTAATGGCAAAATGTTTTGGGAATTAATATCAGGGAGTTTGTAAATCAAACTCAAGAACAAATTGAGTGCCACCTGCTGGGTATGTACTGCAACTGCAGGCATGAGCACATGACTGAGGGATGCTGTTACCATGGCAGTGTGTGATTCGCTGGTGCACGTTTAATGTGTGACCGCTCACACACACACACCTGCATGTAACAGTCCTCAGTCAGGCATTTAGTGACTGTTGGGGGGGGGGGTGTTATCTGAAAGTCAGAGGTGTGTTGGTCTGTGCAACCACGTCACCATAGTCACGGGAAATCCATCACCTGTTACCGCTGGTTTCTGGTCCTGAGACTCTAAAGTCAAATGTCCTTGTAGAGTTACCTTCATTTGTGATCAGCTGCAAATTGTCAAAATGTATGTGTATGTGTGTGTGTGTGTGTGTGAGAGAGCTGGATATATACATTACATAGCCTTTGTCTTGCACACCCACACACACACACACACACACGAGTCACACAAACAGACTGAGAAACAGAAACGTTGCCTGGATGTTTGGAAAACGTTCCCAGGTGTGGGCTGTGTGAAGGTGTGAGATCACTGGCCTTCACACAGCCGGCCTGAGGATCCCTGCTGCTTACGCCACCTCTGCTACTTTGTGGTCTGTCTGTTTACTCCTGTGAAAGCATTGCAGCAAACGTAGATTTCTATAAATATCTATATATATAAATATATATAAAATATAAATATATCCATATTAATAAACGTGTATATATGCAGAACTTTGTACTGAGGATGTCATTTTCTTCATTTACAAAGCCTGTTTTTTTAAATGAAAATTCCACGAAGTGTAAAAAAGCATTCATTTTATTTTACAGTAGTCGTCACTTTGAAGCACACATTCAAACAATAATTTAAAAAATGTTTTGAATTTGTTGCCCCAGGCTTGGCTGTCACATTTGTAATGGCCTTGCATGTCACTAGTGGAAGGACCTGAAAGTGAGGAGAGCAGCCTTATCTGTGCTCTTTGGGTCCACTTTATGGAGTCTGCTGAAAAACAGCGCCACCTGCTGGACAGCAGTGCTACTTGAACCTGAACACCCCACATATCCTTCTAAAAGTGTTCAGTATTCCGGCTTCTGTGTTTAAAGTGTGGGGAGTTAAGTGTTACCAAATGTCTTTTTTTTATAAACTATTAATTTCTTCATCTAAGCCTGCAGAAATATGATCATTGTTCTGCTGGTGTTAGACTTTCTAAATACATAGAGGGAATCACCATTAATACTTAGGTATGTTAGTTCCTCTAGGTCAAAGTGACATTTTGACAAGGACTGTCTCATACACTCAAACATTGAATATCAAATGGAGCTAAAATACACCTTGAACCTAAACAACCACTTTGCCTGATTGATGAAACTCTGATCTATCTCCACAGCCATGCCCTGAGTCCGAGAGAGTGACAAGCCAAAATACATAAATAAAACAATACTCCACCAATCAGGTTGCATTCACAGAAACCATGTCTTTGGACTGATCGTACAAACTGTTTGTTTTTATCAAACTCAATGACACACAATAGGGATAGTATAGATGTAGACTAGCGTGACTGTTGTAATATCGTGTAAGCGAGCATGCTCTGTAGACTGAAATGGCTATGCTCATGAAGGTGCTTATTGATGAAGGTGGGCTGCATGAGCCATCACAGATTCCTTTGTTCCATGTGATATTTACTGCAGAGGAAACAAACATGGCTGCTACACTCCCTGTAGATTCAGGGATGAACCACTTATGCCTATTGGTCTGTCTCAAGCTTTGGCTTTCATATGCAAACTATATGCAATTGATTTGCATGTACTGTACAATTTAAGCACTTAAAACTTAAAAAGTTGTAGTTATAGACAACATCAGACATTAGGAAATGTCGTTAATTTGCATAATATGTGAATTATTTTTGTATTATTGTATGAGTTTTGTAAATGTATTCCAAATGAATGGTCCACATATTAAACAACAGGTAACCCTGCCATTTTCTTGGCAAATCTCAAACCCTGAGATTGTTCTCAGTTTGTGAATTATTACAAAGCATTTCAAAATCGCACAAATTCAGATTTGAAAATTAAAAAACTCCCAGCCGCAGGCTTAAAAACAGTCTTAACTGTATATATATATATTGAATGAATGAATATATATATGACTATTCATGACATTTAGAAATGTCAAATGTCATTGAAGCTTTTTAATCAGTTGTCAGACTTATAAAGTAACTCATAACGCGGGAGATTGCAGCAAGCTAGCTACACGGGATGTCCACGTTTTAAAGAATCAGCTATATCGTTTTTAGGGTGACCATGGTCAAAACAGCTTTACAGTAGCCTAAATATACTCTGTCGCCACGCAAGACTTCATGTCGTCCTGAATGGGGCCGCGCACACCGGGCACTCAACACATCCACGTGACGATTCACGCCACTCTTCTATTGGACCAAAAAAGGCGGCAAATATAATAACCGACAACCGCGAAAAATCTCCAGCGCGTCGTGTTCGCCCTCCATTTTATTATTCGGTGCTCCTTCCAAACGGAACGTGAGAAAACTCAGATATAACATGATATGAATATGAGATTCATGAATATGATTTTTTTTTTCCAGTGAACACACGACACATTGACGCGATGTTTTTATCAGACGGTTTCAGAGCAGTTAGCCTGTAAGGACGATGCGTTCCCTCAGATGCTCGCTGTCAGCCCAAGGTAAGTTCAAATTTAGTACCACAATATAAGACGAAGTATATTAAGAATAAAAAAAAATAATAATTAAAAAATGATCAGCCTATAACTCATGTAGAAAAACTAATGAAAAAGTGGGGGAAACATACTTAAAAACATCAATAGCGTGATCACATTAAAAGCTACAGGATAATATAAAAGCTACAACAACAAATAATTTCGAGGTAATCTAAATAGATAATTGGCAAACTAGGTAAACAGCCGGTATTATTAGGCTATCCAAACACGCAAATCCCATAAATCACTTTAATACCTAGTTAGCTAGCGAGTTACCCGTTAAGCGAACGTTACTTGCTTGCTGTAGTTAGCGAATAAATTATTATGTTAGACAGATTTAAAGATGAGAGCTTGTGCATAGACAGTGACAGGATGCGAAAAGTGGATGGGATTTACCTAGCTGGAAGTAGCAAGCGATCATTCGTTGCATCTTTAAACCAAAATCACGCATCTGGTGGCTAGCTAACGCGATAGATATGGTATTAGCATAGCTCTTTTGGTGACATTTAGGCTAGTTCTCCCAGAGCGGCTAGCTATATTATTTGTTAGATTTCCTGCGTATACGAATCAAAGTGCGCGGTTACAGTTAGCTATTAGGTATAATTTCAGTTATTATCGTCACTGAAAGATCACTTTTGTGAGTGACGCCTCTATCATTGAGCAGCGATGGAGCTCAGCGTTAGAAATGAATGTAGGCTAATACAGCTGGCGCGCCGGCGCTGCTTGAGTCCTGTCTTGTAGGCCTCTAGCTTACGCTGTTTTGAAGCTGTACTTAGGCTCTGGTCGCAGTGAGAAAAACCAGCCTAATCAGATAAATGATTTTATACCAGCTAACAAAGTACTTACATACAGACGAGCGCACACACATCACATTCTTTAGGTTTCGTTTAATGCGTGTAATCTTAAATCTTATAATAGTAAACACAAATTAATGAAGTAAAACTGCCTATTACTATGCCTTTGGCGTGAGCAAACCTGCATGATCTGTTGGTGGGAATTCCAAAAAACGACGCTAAGTGGGATTTTCCCTAACATTTAGCTTTTAGCCACGGACAACCGCGTTGAATTTCCTCAATAATGCACTGTCAGAGACAGGGACCCTAAATAAACTCTTACTCACCCTAAAGCACAGGTGGGCATGCAAGTATGTCCATCGACCGAGTCTCCATGGCAACAACCTTCCTTAATTCTCTGAACTGATTTTACCTTTTGCAAACAGAAAGTCCAACCTTTTCAGACCTTGTGTGTGATCCCATGACTAAGTGTTTTTTTCTTCAACTCTCAAGGTTGTTTGTATCCTCAAGACCTGAAAGATACAGCAACAAAACAATATATTCTTTGAAAACCCACAGAATACAGCCCTCAGCTTACTGTACTGAAAACCAACCAAAGCTGTAGTCTTATTACAGAAGACAAAGAGGTCTATCACATTGAAACTTACTGGTCAGAACAGTTAACTAATAAATACAATTTGTAAGAATAAAGTTCTGCAGAAGGTATGCCAGGTGTCACACTTTGGCCTGATACCCAAACCACCTAAATATTTGCCCTCTTTCTTTGTCCTTCTCTACTTACCATGTATATTTATTATCTTTGTTTTAATTCATCCTCTCCTCCCCTATGCACTTATGGCAAAATGACTTTCTTTGAAAATGTTGCTCTACAACACCTGTGCATTGATTTGGTTTATTTTACCATCACCTTGTTTTTCAGTACCTTCAAATTAGCTATGACACACAACAGCCCTGCCCAATCTGCCCTGTCCATACAGGAGTTAGTTCACTGATGTGATTGGAAAGCAGGGCCAAAGGGACACCAGCAGAGAGCAGTGTTGTCCCACAAACCAACAGCGTTCGTACACACACACACACACGCTCTCTCTCTCTCTCCCTCTCTCTCTCTCTCTCTCTCTCTGTGTGTCTCTCTCTCCACCACCCCTGGGCAAAACAGAGAGAATTCAGAGAGCCAGGCAGCATTTAGCTTCAACCAGAAACCCACAGGGAGGATGTATTTTGGTGTAGACTCAAACGCAGCCCTTTTCCAGTAGCACTTGGGCCGAGCCAGAGGGACATGCTCAGTACAGGTGTATGTGATACTGGCTGTCACATTACTGTACCTTCACTCTGACATGTGAGCAGGACATTCCATGGCTTTAATGCAGGTGCACGTCCATGCAGCACATGCTGAAATCACTGAACTGGGTAAGGATAATGGCCTCTGGCAGGCAGATACATAATGTAACACCAGTGTTATGCTACTAATATACAGCAGTGGTACTAGGCTGTGAGCTGTGTCTGTGCTGACCCGTTAGCTTTAGGACAACAGTAGGTCCTGATGTGTGCAGACCATAAGGAAAATATGAAGCTGTCCGCATAGAAACCTTAAATGTTTATCTCATCACTTTCTTTTGTAGTAGGATTATTATCATTACTGTAATTACTCTTATTTTTATAAGTACTACTTTTCATTGTTAATATTGTATTGCACAGCCTAAAACTCAATTAAATTACTTTTTTTTTTTTTTATTAATAATATTGTGTCTCTAAAACAGCCGTGTGAATTGTCTTTCATTTGATTCAGAGACACAGTCACCCAGCTCTGCTTCAGTGGAGCTCTGCCCTGTGTGTGAAATGGGTTCTGTGTGCCATTGATTATACACTTACCCTAAAACACCTGCCACGCCCTGGGAACGCTTTCCGTGAAAGGTTCAGTTGATTGCAGCAAGCGAGAATGAATAATGATGAAGTCTGATGAAAGCAGGGGTTTGCGAGGGCATTGGTTTTAGGCCCGGTGTATATGAGTACTGTGTGTCCCTGCATTGTAATATTCAATGGGATTTACTGAATATAAAGGGAGAATACGAGCATGGCTGACCTTACCAGCCCATGTGGCTTTCAGTTATGCTGTTATCACCGTGATGGTTATCATCGTCCTGACAGGCTTGTAAGCGATTAACATGCTCACATGGGGGTGGTGTGTCTGTGTGTGTGTTTGTGTCTGCGTATGTGTGTTTCTGCGGTGCGTCTGTGCCTGTGCATGTGCTGTCATGATATTTAGAAAAAACGATCACAACAGCAAATAACATCAAACGACGGATTAAATTTCCAGGGAGTTCTCCAAACCATCTTTATTTTCAGAGCCAATTCACATTAAGTGCAAACATCACTTTCATCATCATCATCAGCTTTAGTGCAACTTTAAACATTGTCTTCTCTACTAGGGTATGCATCTCAGCAACATTCAGACCTGTGCAAGTTTACCCTGGCGTCTGTCTGACAGCGGCCATGGGCAGTGCGCTGAATTTGGTACATCATTTAGCCATTTTTAATGGATTCACACTCAAGACGTTTCTTCACTCTTGGCTGCTGTCTGTGGTTTTGGATACAACCAGTACTGTGTAATGTACAACACTGTTTTGTCTGCAGGATGACAAGAAACAAAACATTTATGAAGAAGTATTTTGGTGATTTACTTTTTGGGGTGGAGTGGGAGTGGGAGTGGGGGGGGGGGGGGCACTTCATTTGAGGGACTGAATGATTCAGGTTGTGACTGGTCTTTTTGTCTAAGAGTGAGGTTTTCAAATTTTGTGATTTTGTAGGATTCCTCCTTACCAGAGATGGCGCCCTCTTTGTGGCATACCAGGACTTTCAGACCTCCCTTTTGGAATGGTGAAAATGACACTGAGAACAGGTATCTATGAATCTCATATTCATAGTTATTTATCAAACTAACGCAAGTCTCACCAGCACTCTGTTCTTGCTCTACATGAGAAAAGATATTTACTGTCATGTCTGTAAAACTGTAAAATGTTTCATTATATAGGCATACAATATGTGTAAAAAATATCTGCAGTCTGAAAATATACAACCTTTATCCTTTATACTGTAAAATAGCTTTTTATGGTGTGTTTTTTTTTTAATTGAGTAGTTTATACCCACTCTTTAAAGAGCTAATACCCACAATGGCGCTTTTTAAAAAATACATATGCAGAATATATACCATTCTTTGATCAACAATTCCACATTGTCTGACGCTTTGGGAGGGGCCGAAGGCTCCCCTGTGCTTACCTGTTTCACCTGCAGCTCGGGTTCCAGAGCCCAGGGTTGCCCACCTGCCTCTCACTGATTGTCTGTGCAATATCCTTGAGTCTGTGTCGGTATGGGGAGAAAACCCAACCTTTCAAACCCTGCTGCAAATCTATTGCTTAAACAAGGCATTGGTTTACAGGTACCAGAAGCTGCTTTCAGGAGCACTAAAAGATGTGTGTTGTAATTTTGTTTTGCACAAATCAAATAGTTCTTTTTTTCCCCTCCAAACTAAAACCACAGCATTCTGATAGAAGTCAAAGGTTTCTCACTCTGGTGTGGTATTCAGGAAGAGGGACAGGTACAAACTTTGTATTTTTTAAAAAAAAATCAAAACATAAATGAATACCAGAAAAAAGGGTGAACAATTCACATTTGAATTCATTCACTGTACCATGCGGATATCACATTTGCTTACATTTTTTTTTTTTTTTTTTTTTTTACATTAGGCCAAGAATCTTTTCCATTTCCAGCTCTCTGCTTTCATTGGCATTTTGTAGCACCAACCAGTCGGAGTAGAAGCGCCACCTCGGTTAGCATAGTCCTTGAGAAAATATGACACATGGAATTGAGAGTTCCTGTAAGACGTGAACGCCACCACACTGCAGCACTGAGGTCGCCCAGCAGATCGACTAGGCGCTCTCTCACAGGTGTACGGATATAGTACACACAAACAGATAAACAGAACGACCTCTGACCCGGAACGCTCTCCTTCTTGTTATGAACTGGGTCGGGCCAGAACGCACCCTCTGAGCCTGGCCTCTGGCTGGACCGATGCATAACCCACCATCCTCCCATGATATTTTTTTGGCACCGAACGAGTGGCATCTTTAACATGGCCTTTTCTCCGTATATCCTTATTTTACAAAGCTACTCCTCGAAAGACTACTTCAGGGAGAGAGGAAAGTAATGGAAAGATGGCTTTCATTTTGAAGGAGAAGAAGGTGGAGTAAAACAGATGTGTTTTAAAAAACACGACATAAAAACAACTGTGTCAAAATGGATGCAGTAACAGTTCTCTGTTTTTCAGGAGCACAAGTGTGTGATTGTGTGTTTGTGTGTGTGTGCGTGTGTGTTTGTGTGTGTATGTTTGTGTGTCTGTGTGTGTTTTCACCTGAAACACATAATGGCAACATTTAGGAGGAGTCACTTTTCCTCAGCCAGTAATGTCTAAAAATATTTCTAAATTAAAACTTACAGATTCACTAGATTTACACGCCTCTGCTGACACAACGTAGGAGGAACAAGGTTTTTTTGTCCGTTTTTGGTGGAAGAGACTACAATAAAGTGGGAACGTGGAAAGTATGCCTGTTTTTTTTTTTTTTTAAACAGTACTTTCCAGGCTTAAGTCTAACTTTAAAAATTTGTATCAGATGTAAGTCATACTTTTTACAAATTTTAAAATACGTTTCAGGCTTAAGTTGAACTTAAACAGTACTTTTCAGGCTTAAATCAAATGCATCATAATTTGCATGACACCCTACCAATCACAAGGTTGTCATGACCATGTAAGTGCTGACAAAAATGAAAAAAAATTGCATAACCCCCCCACCCCCCACAAAAAAAAACAAAAACACATCTTTACGATGAAAAAAAAAGAAACCCTCAGCAGAGAAATTTACAAAAAAATTCGCTATTCACATGTACCCGCATTGTAGGAATGGTTCCATCCAAAACTAGGCCGAAGCTGCTCCTAAGCTATGGAATGAAATGACACTCAGTAGTGCTAAGAGTTGGGTGTGTCCGGTGCCCTCCCCCCTCCCACGCCCCCCTCTCCCCCCACTCAGTCTTCAAACACTTCCAGGAAGAGTGGGGGGAAGAGTTCGGTGGGACACTCCACCTTCATGTGCAGGAAGCGGCTGGCGTGGCAGGCCCCGATCATGCGCAGGTCCGTCACCTTCATCAGGAGCTTGGGCCAGAAGTGCGCTACCTTGTGCTTGCGGTAGTTGATGTAGTGCTCGAAGGCCAGCAGGAACTCCTCCTGGCACCGCTCGATACGATCCACGCTCGTCAGGCCCGGGCGGTCTGCAGCGGGAGGAGACACCGCATTCACACATGCAGATCCACATACTGACTGATCCACTGTATCATCACACAGTGCACACTCCACGGGGTAAAAAACAACAGCTAAATGACCTCTTTATGGAGAGAATACACATTATGCTGCTGTCATTTAGCAGACACTCTATCTGCAGCGACTTACACAGGCTACAGTTGTATCCATTTGTACAGCTGGATTTTTTTAAAGCAAGGGTACAAAAACAATGCCTCAGCAGGGAATCAAACCAGCAACCTTTCAATTACGAGCCCACAATATGCACACGCAGTGCACCCTCCACAGGTTAAAAAAGGCCAAATAAACAACCTCTTTCATAGAACAGACACTCAAATCTCAAGCAGAGAGCAGGGTTGACATCCACCAGAAAGAGGCAGACAGGCAGAAGTACGTCATCTTGAAAAGATTAAGAGATGTGTAATTTAGCGTTTGCCTATTGATCCCGACCACCACAACCGCAGTATAATCCTCATACAATCCCATCATTAGATGGTTTCCCTTCAGTGTATTCAGTAATCCCCCATAATCTCCACATAAAGGGGTATCTGCTGGGTGAGGAGGATTTTAGACAGCTCCAGGGTGGAGATAAATAGCACAGTTACTGCGCTCATCAGAAGTGAAAAAATAAAGGATACACCCTGTAGTGTAATATTCACTCAGTAGTGGCTTTTTGCTTATGACATGTGAAATACGTGCTGATGTTCTGGTAATTAACGTACATTACATCATTATGCAAACAACGTAGCATACATGTCCGCCATTTCGCCATCACATCCATTCTGTGACAATGGCTCACCTCCACACAGACAACATCTCAAAAACATGCAGGAAACAAAGCACACTCTACTGTCTCTTTTTCACTGTTAAAAAATCATCCAAAATCAACTGCAATCATGACTTGGCTTTTTCATACGTAACTATTGTACTGATCTGAATATTAGACTATGCAATGCAGTACAGGAAATATACAGGTGTAAAAGTATATCGTTCCAGAACTAACATCATTTTACTTGACATATGTCACAGGTGATATAAGCTATAAATACACAGACATGTGACTTAATGCACAGTCCTGTGTGCGGTGTTGACGACGCTGTTACACCGCTGACTGATGCCGATACAGGGTAATGGCATGTCCTGAGTGAGGCAGCGGGTCTGACGTGAGGTGACGGGGCAGGTGTCCTTCGGGGACAGCATCTCACCTGAGGACAGGAGGATGACAGCCTGCAACAGCGCCACCTCCGAGTCGTCCAGGTTGAAGGATGACAAGGACACGCCCAGGTCGAAGATGGCGTCGGAGACCACGCCCAGCCCCCCGTTCTTCAGCTGCCCCCGGGTCACGGCCATCTCGCCGTTGAGCGTGAGCGTCTCGCTCTCGGGGTCGTAGCGTACCGCCGCCCGCAGTGACATGATCTCCATGCAGCAGCCTTTCAGCAGGATGATCTGGTCTTCACAAGGCAGCTGCAGCGTGGAGGGAGGGAGCACCTGAGCATTCCGCTGCATTCTAACGCACCCAACCAAACTATGGGGAACTACGGTGCGAAAAGTCTCTGTTTTAATGCTGAAATGAGCTGATCAGTCTATTACAAAATGACCTACGTGAACAGAGTCTGTATGCATAGACAAATATGACTTAACACAGATAAACATGACTGACATAATTTCCAATTAAAATGCTCCTTATCCGAAATGAAACAAACTGAGCTTTATACTAGCAGAGGTCAATAAGATCTGTCAATCAAAATGTGAATTTTTTTAACAAAGGAACTACTGCAGTGAGCTTCACAGCTTGCCCTTCTTTAAACAAGTAATAGTGGGAATGAATCAAAGGAATGAGGGTTGTGCCAAAGGACCACCTTATAGTCACATCTCACCTCCCAGAATATTTGTATCTTACCTCACAGAACACAGCTGTTTTACATAACAAAATTTAGGCAGCTTACCTCACAGAACACAGCTATCTTATCTAACAATATGAGCAGCTTACCTCACAGAACACAGCTATCTTATCTAACAATATGAGCAGCTTACCTCACAGAACATAGCTATCTTATCTAACAATATGGGCATCTTACCTCACAGAACATAGCTATCTTATCTAACAGAATATGGGCAGCTTACCTCACAGAACATAGGCAGCTTTTTGGCAAAGTCCACCACCCTTGTGATGGCAGGAGTAATAATTTTTGTAAACTGACTGAAGGCCTCAATATCCACTTTGTTTCCTTCGGGGGCGTTGACGATGGGCGCTTGACCAATGTCCTCTGGCTGAAACGACAGTGGGAGGAGGGAGGGGGGCTTAGCATGTGAGGGAGAGCGGGGTGTGGACAGTCACCAAGACGACGATGACCTCACACAGTCATCCATATTGTCTTCTAAGCGTGAAAGAGGTTATAGAGTCAACAGCGCATGACATAAAAGACAGGGTCAACTGGAGGGGTTAACACAAGGGGAAGGTCAGAGGGGACACACGGACACAGCAGCTCTGACAGCATTTAATCAAACCCATTTCAGCCTTTATTCAGCCTGTTTTCCTCCATTTTTCATTTACTTCAATTTCCTTCAGGCTACAGAAATCGTACGTCCTACATCATCACCTGCTAACGTTATTTGTTTTTTTTGACTAGGGTTTTTCACTGACCTAAGGATGAGGTTGCCTCAAAAACAATAAAAAATGGCCCCTTCCTGTTGGCTAGCTTCCTTCTGACCAGAAGAAACAGTATGAGAGAGCGAGAGAAAGACAGAGCGTGAAAAGGAGAGTGCCCAGATTTCACAACAGACTAGGACAGGGCTGGGGTTCACTGGGATACAGCGCCCCCTAGCGTCTGGTCTTTGTTTGTTTGTTTGTTTTATTTTTGCTGTTTTGTAATCAGCAATGCTGCACCTCCCTCTAAAAATTATCAACACCCCCCCCACACCCCCCTCCCCGCTATGAGAGCTCCCCTGTGCGGACATTCCTAACAGAGAAATGTGCAAACACATGTCAACAACTCTCAGGAGGCATTTAGCGTTTCTCTGTGTCCCGAAAAGACAGCAGGCGAGACTCAAGAAAAGCGATTCTGATAAATACTGGGATCGTTTGGCCGACTGGTTCTTACCTTCGACTCCTTCACACGCACGTCACTCTGGTCAGAAGTATAGAATAAATTACAAGTTATTTCATTAAGTAGCATAGCTTCTTCCACCTGTTGGGCAATCAACAGGGATGGTGAACGTTCAATGAAGAACCCGAGTCAAGTCAACTACAAAAAAAACAAGTTTAAACTCAGGAAAGAGGAGAGAAAGGTAAAAGACAGGGCAAGAGAGAGACAAGCCAGTAATGCGAATGGTGGGGTTTCCATGGGAAGTTTTTAGGCTCAAGAGGCAAAAATATACGCACGGTTGTGATATTTATATACGCACAACACAAAAAGCTCCAGGAAATTGTGGAATACCACCTCCTTTTGCTCCATCTGATTAAATATATGCATGCAAATTTCAGTTGGGTTTTTCAGCTTGGTAGCCATGCCCATTTCAGTCTCTTCATATGAAAACCGAACACTTGATAATGTTATTAAATATTGGGCATTGACCTCTCCCAGGCTGTCGGTGCCTCAAGCATAGTGAACAATCACCATGGAAGCCCCACTCTTGTGTCAACAGTGTCCTCAATCTGTAGGGTACAATTACAGATTATAGAGAGAGACAGACAGGATCGTGTTAACACCTGGAAGGTATCAAGGTGCATGTGAGAACACTACTTTAAACACAGAAAGAAAGAAAGAAAGAGACAGAAAGAAAGGGAAAAAAGAACACAGAACATAAAACACACATTTGGTTTAGTAAGGTTTAGATTCAGGACAATACTTAAGGAGGAGGGGGAGGAGAAAGGGGAAAGATCAAACAAACAGTCTTTAAAAAATTAAAATAAAAAAAATAAATAACAAAACAGGAGATGTTCCGTTAAAGTTAGTGCTGCTGCTGTGCTGAGGAATGCATAGCTTCCCCTGTCCTCTACTTTCCCCCAGCTCTACAAAGAGATACAAAAACACATGGAGAGGTTAACATCAAGGACAGTGACAAGGGGAATGGGGCGGGGCAGGGGTGGGAGGGGGTGGGTCTAAGGGGGGCGGGGTTTATCGTGAGCCGAATTTTCACGCTGCGGCTGGGAGGAGGCGTCTCACCAGGAATTTGCGTTTCTGCTTCCAGTGGTTGCCCTGGGCATTGGTGGCCATGTGGGCCTCGGTCACCACGCGGATGAGCTCCCACTCGCCCTGCGTCGGCTCCGGCTTCTCCCACACAGTCTTCTGAAGCTCCTCCCTCTTCCGCCGCTCGCGGTTCTCCTCAATCAGCTTCCGCTTGGCCAGACGCTTGCTGTCATCCAACACCACTGGTAGGGCAGGGTCGGGGTGGGTGGGGGAGGGGGTGGGGAATGGGGAGGGGGGGTCAAATTGCCGTGATAAAACAGGAGAGCACGGTCACACGGCGAAAATGACCAAAATGCCAACGAATGCATCAAAGAGATCCACCGGGGGGACATGGGGGTTTTACTTTTAATAGCAGCTTAGGGAACTTTATCCAGCCACAAACACATTTCCCCTCTTAGTTTTGTTTGTTTGTTCAAATGACTTTTGCAAATACAGGGATTGTGCTCATTTTGTAGGAGAAACTTTTCATTTGAATTGATATTCAGAGGTAAAAGTGAAGAAAAATCTACAAACGTATACAATGATGGTTCAGATCTTACATTGATAAATGTCAGTTTCTTGTGGTGAACATAAATTTAAATATGTACAATTATACTGTCTGACAATATGCCCTGGCCCTGAACTACTGCAGGTCTTTATTCATCCCAGAGCCAGGAAGTACTCCATGCCTGACACTTCAGCATATCAGGGGTAAAATCTGATGTAGTGTTACAGATCAGTGTTGGCCACTGTGTGTGTGGGTGTGTATTGAGTGATGCAGTGCGACAGATCTTTTTTTTTTTTTCCTTCAAAACTGGTTATCAATGATAGCATAGGGGGATGTATCTTGTCACTGAGTAGCATATAAAATTAGGTTATTGTTGGCATGGACAGTTTCACAGAAACTGAAATGCAACCAATCAGGGGGCTGGAAGGAGCACCTCCTAATGACAGGGGGGAACTAACAAGCCTCCCATTGTAACGTTCAACATAAAGTCACTTTAAAATTGTAACGTCATAACTATGTTTTTAATATTGCTCTGCTAGAATAAACTCCACAGTATTATCATAAATCATGTTAATCTGTGAGTTTCTGCTGTGTAATTATACTTTAAGACACGTGCGTGTGTACATGTACACATCCACACATCTATGTGTCTTATTACAATGCAAAGGTAATAGTATGGGAATGTCACAGAAAACTATGAAAGCACAAAGATGGCTGATATTAAATTAAGTAGCCAGTAGCATATACTACTTTGATTTTGTATAAAATTAAATTTTGGGGTTTACCATATTTTAAGTTTTAAGTTTTTAAGGTCTGTGTGGAGCAGTTGAGTTAGCAGAGCAATGCTATGAACAGCGAATTCATTCGCTTGCATTTTATTCCGGCTGCTCTTACTCATAAAGACTGAATGAGCGAACGGTTTGTTCTGAAACGGCGCAGCTGAGCGAGCCGCTCTGAGCGAGCCGCTCTGAGCGAGTTTGCTGGCTCGGGCCTGCCGCGCTGCCCTCTGTCAGACGCACTGAAATCACGCTCTGCGCCTCGTTTCCTGTGCAGCTCGTCCGCTGAGCGCCGCCATGGACGCCTCATCACCGCTCGGCGTGACCCCGATGTCGGTGTTCCGCTCTGCGGTGGGGCCGGCACTTACATGACCGTGCTAATCTGTTTTAAAGAGCAGCCCAGGTCACACCTTGCGTGCAGGTCACAGGCACGCTAGGGGCTTTTCAATCCGCCTTTACAGCCAAGGTGAGACTGCTCGCTGCAGAATGTGTGGCTCTCGTATAAAACCCACTTTCACAGTTACTATATACCGCTGTCATCTCCACCAGGGGCAGCTGGAGCACGGGTCATGAGCCTGGCCCTTTGTGTGTGTGTGTGTGTGTGTGTGTGTGCATGTGACCAGACTAAGTGAAAACTTCAATAGACAGATCTGCATGGAATGTAGGATGAGACTGACTATCTATGGGTAAAATGGACAAAATGATTAATTTTCAGGTCTTGTATGCGGGTAGAGGAAGTTTCCATTCACTGTGCTTACCGAGTGCCTTCATTCATTTACATAGCTGATTTTTTTACTGAAACAATTAAGTTTAAGCATGTCACTCAAGAGCCCCATCTGGGAACCAAATTTGGTGCCTTTGGGGGTTAAAGCACAGCATCATAACCACTTTGCAAGCCTGAACAGGAAGGACAAACTGGTTCCACTTCCTGTGTCACAGACAGACAGAATGTCAGCTTGCCCGAAACAGGAAATAAAATAAGTAAACGAGGGGAAGACAACAAGCAATCATTGAACAGGTGACACTCACAGTCCGTTGCCATGCCGACGGCGATGCATTTTTTGAATCGACACTCCTGGCACTGGTTCCTGGTCACCTTGTCGATGACGCACTTCGCCTCGTACTTACAGGCGTACGTGGGATTAAGGTTCTTCTGGATCGTCCGACGGAAAAAACCCTGAGAAAGAGTGGCACAGCAACCTTCTCACCCACTCCTGCTTCTTCCCCTGAGCGCCTTCACTCATTTATCTGCCATATAACAGACACGGACCAGCGGGGATCACAGAAAACTAACGTTAAATGTTTTAAAAGGCATATATAAACACACTGCCTAGCCATAACAGTCTCTGCATCTCCAACGTTAGGACAGTAACTGCACCGCGAGTATTATGGATGTCCTACAAAGAGGATATATTCTTATTTGCAGTTTTCCTGTTCACTGTATAAGCTGTGCCATAGGAAGTGCTTGAATGGGTGAGCTGGGGGTTACCTTGCACCCCTCACAGGTAATGCAGCGATAATGGTAGCCTGTAGCTCGGTCACCACACACTACACACAACTCGTCCTTGTCCAAGTAACTTGGTATGTACCCTGGAAAGTAAAAATAAAGAGTATGAATAATATCTCTTGTGTGTAATGTACATTTTATGTATACAGATAAAACAGTTATTGGTACATACAGTAACGTAAACCAACCTGTCATTATATCACCAAAATATCCTGGGATATTCTGTGATTTTATATTACCAATCTAGATGCTGTTATATTAGAGCTCATGGAAAGGACACCTTTACCACATTTTAGCAATGATGGCTGTTACAGAGTATTACGCCAGCTCAAAAACAAACAAGGTGAAGGGATTATGACAATATACTTCATAAAACATATGCTATTACTTATACACATTCACACACTGAGATGACTGTGCAAAAATTCTGTATTTCTAATCTTGTAGCAAGAAAAGACAAAAAAAATAATAAATCTGTCATTCACAAATCAGAAAATACTAAAATCTTTGAAATTTTTTGAGCATTCTCCAAAAAATCCATCTGAACATTAACAACTCAAAGGCAAACAACATGAACAATGTCACCAGGTCAAGGATTTACAAACCTCAAAATCAAAACTGAAATTCAAAATAACAAATCAACTGAAATGAAGTGAACCCAGCTGGCAGACACCCACACTGGAGGCTTTAATAATTTTAGCAATTATAGAAATAATAGGATGACTGGAGGTGAGCCGGTACTTCTGAGAAACGGCATTTAGTTACATTTCCTAATGACTAAATCAGCCGCTGGTAATGAGAGCGGAACCTGTATTAACCTCATATGACTTGGGTGATTCTTGGGGGTGGGGCCGGTCCTCTCGGCAATCCCTGATCAATAAGAGGGGGTGCACCACCACCGTCTGTCCCCGGCCTGCCAATCCCCCAAATCAATAACACCCCCCCCCCCCCCCCCCCCCCCCCAAAAAAAACCCCTTCCTCATCAAGACATGCATCAGTCAAACTCTAAACCAGCACCATATTTTCCACTAATCAGTCACACACACATGCGCGAATGCACAATTATTGCATGAAAAAAAGGTGTCAGAACTGCCAAATTGTTTCTTATAATGGGATATACTGTTATAGTTCAGAACAAACAGGACAGGTAACAGAGCACATGAACAAATGAACGAATTAACAAATAACTTCATTGCATGCACTGGACATCCAGGTCTCGGAGTTCTGCATTTTTATGATACTTTAAAGATTGGAAATGCCATTTCATTGTTAACTGAGCCTCTATGTCAGTTCGACATGCTGCTTTTTCGTCTTTAATAATCTGAAATATGAGTGCATTCATTTACATGGCTAAAGGTTATTGTCTCAACAGTTATCACAACTATTGTCTTTCTTAATTCTTTCAATAAATACAACAGAAAGAAGAGCTCCGTAAAAAGTAATGATGTTCAAAGTATCCATATCGTTCGTTTTGCTTCAGTGACAAGATTTGATCCTTTTAATTATGTCCTAAGAGAGACATCAGATCAGCGTCCAGACAGCCTTCCTTCAGGGGCTTTCAGACCTTTTCTCAGGCAATTCCTCTGGATGGTAAACCATGAAATTGCACACTGTGTGGTGCACATCAGATCGAATCACATTCATCCGTTTCTCTCTCTCTGAACATTTGTGCGCCAGTTCTGCTTAAAGCAAGACTGCTTTTATTACTACTATTTTAAAAATGTTATTCAGCTGATGTGGAAAAAGATCATGGCGGATTACACGCACATCAGTCATGAATGCACAAGGCCCACTGTCCCTGCACAAAGTTTAAAAGACACAAAACTAACCTCCACTCAGGTGATACCCCAACTCAACTCTACTACCTCTACACAGGAGACCTATACAGCAGGATCCCAAAAACTCTACGATCTGTACACTTGAGATGTACACAACAGGACCCCAGGAAAACTACTGCTTTAAAACTGGGGACCTACACAGCAGGACCCCAAAAAACTCTACTGCGTCTACACTGGAGACCCCAGGACTCCACATTCTCTCTGCATGTTGGAGGGGGTACTCTGCTTGGGGTTGTGATTCGGGACCCCTACCTTTTTTGTGCGGGCCTTGCATCCATGGCACGTAGGAGAAGTCGTGCTTCCCCTCCCCGAAACAGTCAGCGGGATGGTAGTGGCTGAGCCCCACCTCCATGCCGCAGTACTCGCTTTTGAAAGGCGGGTTGTTACCAGGGTAACCGCAGGCGTAAGGTGGGCCCGGTGTCCATGCCTGTTCCATGCAGGATGGGGGGTGGTGGGGGTGGTGGTGCAAGGGCATTGGCTGGGGCTCGCAGGGCCCGAACCCGGGACCCTCGCCCCCAAACATGCAGTACTCACCCCCACCCTGCGCCGTGTACGGCCCGCCCCCCCCAGCACCGTGGGACATGTCAAACATGTCCGACACACAGTAATTCATCCTACTGCTTCTGCTCCTCAAGCCAAAACGGGAAAAACAACTAGGACAAAATGGAAGTAAAAAAAAAAACGCTCAAAAATGGCCGCTGTAAGAGCTCTCAAGAGGGATTTTCTCATGCAAGCTCTCCTTGACCGCCTACATGTAAATCTGCCTGCGTTCCCACCATTGTGGTCTCACCAGGCCCTCTGTCACACTGCCTATGTGGGACGGTGCGCGTGTCCGACGGAGGCGGAAGACCGGACCTTATATATCGCCCCAGTGGCCAGCCCCACGCCGCCGCCAGCATGCTCCACCCACCAGGAGCGAGCGTACCTCGCCGTTGAGGGGGATTTCTGAGGGCGGCCCTAATCCGGCACGTTGGGAGCGCTGACAGGGAAGCAGACTGAGGTGCTGCTCTGACGGATTAAACCCTGCGAGATGTTTCCCTTCCACCAAGCGGGGGAAGGAAACGCCGGACAACCACCAGCCCCGGGGTTTCAAAACTCCATCCAAAAACTAATTAAGCACATAAATATGTTTAAGAAACTGCAGAGAGGGACGTCCTGTCTCCTAGCTGCGACTGATGGACCAGACCAAGACATTTTTGTGAATTTTTGGGTCAGCCTGTGCGTTGCCTTTATCTTGTTGTTGACACCTGACAGGGTCCGGTTGGAGTGATTCCCATGAGATTAGAGGAAAATCCCCCAAAATCTGGTTTAAACTTCGCAAAGCTGCCTTACTGACTCCAGTATTGATTTCCAATGACTTGCCCAATTGTCTCACATATTAATCCCCTGGCGGCCATATTGGTTATTTTTCCCGGGCTAATCCCCACAGTGCGGGACTGTCAGTTATTACACTCCCGCCAACACTGAAGTTGGTGGCATATGTTTCCTTACACCTTTACTTCTCAGACACTCGGGCGTGGCGTTAAAGACAAAGGCTAAGCGCATCATCCAAACGATTATGAGTCACAACAAAAGCCTAACGGCATAAATACCCCCTTTAAACCACAGACAGGATGGTGCTGGCTACAAGCTAATTAAACAGACATGGCCAAACACCAGTATAATACTAATGGAAATATTAGTGATGCATAGTGCTTAGAAAATTATTTGCATTTATATATGCAGTATATATGAATGCATTATGTATATATCCATATATGTCTGTATGCACACTCATTTAAGATTGACTCAGAAATATGCCAACCAAAATAAATGAATATGATCAATTCCACAGCATTCACATTTTGTGGTTAGGCTGTGCTGTACTTTATTTCTGGAAGTAAGAATACCAAAACAGGAACAGGGTTACAGAACTGCAGAGAGGAATCTCAGGCTTTGTGGAGAGTGGCACTCCTAGAACCAAGAAGCTCCAGAAATAGTCCTCCTTGACCACAGAATGGAGACTGCACCTCCATAATATCCAGACACCTCAAGATGAGGACATGAAGACAAACCAGCTGATCCCACATTCATGACACAATCCCTTTCAGTTTCATTGCAGGATTTTATAAAACATGGATGCACAGTAATATTTACTTATATTATCCTTAAGGCACACCTAGATATATTAGCATTTGAATAATTCAGATTTACATTTATTTATTGTACTCTTCACATTGGTGCATGATTAAAGGTAATGCTTAAGCAGGAGCTCTAAGAGGAGAGGTCCAATCCACTTCGATCCAGATTCAGGAAAACAGGCCCATTACAGCCCACAGGCTGTTCTCCGCGTGTCATTGCTTAGTTCCCCAGACCTGGTCTCCGGCTCTCATCGGGCAGGCTTCACCCAGTCTGAAGTCCACCCGCACTACGCAACTCTGCTAAAAGCTGTGCTCGGCTGTCCAACCTCCGTCTCGTTTAGTTTCATCTTTCACATACTCCCACATACTGATGTTTACAGTCAGGGTGACACAAGCACAAGGTTGCCACCTTAGAACGAAACAGCTGATGAAGTGGGCTTGTAACCAGGAGGTTGTGGGTTAAACTCCCAACACACTGCTGCTGTTCTACTGTTGGGCATGATACTGCACTAGAATTTAAACTGTACACGTGGATCATGTGATAAAGAGCCATGCAAGTCCTCTGTGATGAGACAAATAATAACAAGTAAAGGAAGAAGTAAGTGGAAGAAATTGCCCTAAAGCCATCACAGACAGAGCCATCAGCAGCAGAGACTGTGCCAACAATGTGTTCAGTGACACAATCAGCCATCATCTTCACCAGTATCCCCAAAGATGAACAAAAATGATTCATGAAATAACATCTGTACAGAGGACACACTCTGGCCTGGAACACCTGGTGCCTGGCAAACAGCATATTTGCCTGCAGAAATCTACTAAAATAATTAACTTTGATTGATGTTTCTAAACGCAGCCTTTAGTTAGATTCTTGGAGCCATGCGCAGCGGGATATGGGTGTTTGAAGATGTTCCTGAATGGGTCTTGGATTGTTTAAGATTTTGGAACCTCCTGTCAGGACATGTCTAAAAATAACACAACCTAAGTGATTCAATTGGGAAAAAAACACCTCAAAGCAACAGTCAAATCAAATCGTCCAGTAATGGCTTTAACAAGGGGAGCCACATATTCTGCCTGATGATAGAAAAAAAAAAACTAAAGGTCTGCATTTTGCAAGAATAGTTCCCTACATCAAAATTTAACGTTAAAAAAATCTCTTACACAGTGGCCAATGGTTCAGGAGAACACCGAAGGCATATCGGCCTCTTGACAATGAATTTCTTTAAGTGTATGGCGGCACATGTATACATATACATAAAGAAAGAAAGACTGGTGTCTCGCAAACTAAACTTGACCCAGACACATTATGTGCATTGGAGGCATTGCGAGGGTCACTGCGAGGTAGCATGCGACAGCTGTTAATAGGGAGGCCTTGTGAGGTAAATCTCCTTCAGTACCGGGTCTGAGACCAGTTTAACTTTTTGATGAGGTGATGTTCTTCATCCAAGCCTAATCTCCCTGCAGTTCTTAAAAAGACTTTACAGGAACCGCCAAGGGAGCGTCCACCATGTGACACGCCAATCTGTTGCGAATTTTACGTCGATGAAGGTACTTTTTCGTGGAAAAAAACAAACAGAATGTAAACTAGTTCCCTACGCTAGTTCTATACCATTTCTGACAATGCTCTTGAAATAAAAAAAGTGAAGTGAACTTTGAAGAGAAATGATAAGCCTGCTCAAAAATACTTTGAAAGCTTACGTGGACATTAGCGAATTAATCACTTAATGGATTTTTTCTGTACTGTGGCTCAACATCAGAATAGATATAGGCGTGCACCTGCAAACAACTCTGGTTGGTAAAGGTCTTTGCAGACAGGGTTTCCTAGGGGTAAGGCCCTTGCAATTAAACTTCCTGCTCAGTGTATGTGTGCTTCAAATGGGGTTTGCGTAATTGGACTATTCGGCACTTAACAGCCAAAAGATCACATCCTGTTGTTCCTGTTCTTCACCTTACAGCTTACAGACACCTACCTGCTGCACTGCTCTGGCCATACCGCTCACATATTTTTTGGGCTCAAGAATTTTATTTCAGATGTTTACACAATTTGAACAATTTATGAGACAAATGTTAGTTTTTTGTTCCAGAACAGAAGCTGAAATGCAGCTGCTTACCTTGTTGCTTTCCGAAAACGTTCGAACCCCAATGCCATGTCTTGTGGGCCAGGCCACCCTCAAACAGGCACAATCCAGGAAGCCCATTCCAGGGGTAACCGTGTATCCCCTTGCACGGACACTTCCAAGTGCATGTGCCCTGTAGTCCGATGCAGAATTTCACACCCCAGTACCCCCATCTCAATCCCCCGAGAGGTAGGGTTGTGGGTCCTGTGGTGTGGGCTGGATGCTTTAACCATAGTCCAAAGCCACAGTGAATGTCTATCAATAACTACCCCCCACAGCATCCCTGTACTTCCCCAAAACTGGATCCCCAGGCATTCCTGAGTATTGTGTTGTAAGGGTGCCGTTTCTCTCTCCCGATTCTGCCCTGAGCTGCTGCCTCCAAGGATCCGGCTCTACTGCCGACCCAGAGGCTCCTCCATCCATTTATTGCCTGGCCGATCGATCACTTGAGGTCCCGGGGGTTCAAAGCTGGTCAGGGCAGAATATTCAGAGAGCGGGAATCAGCAGATTCAGGGATAGGGCCTGGTTTGACATGGATCATTGAGCCAGCTGTCCCCAGTGGACTGGGCTTTACCTGAGGTAGACCGTTGCGGCATCTGAGATTGGGGTGACGCAAGGGGAAAGGCACAACGCCGCAGTCCGGATTAGTTATGATTCATTCTGATTCATTTCCAGCACACCCCCCCACCAGCCCTCATTTACATTTCTGTTGCACGGGCATTGCATCATGGTGGGCAACACAGGCACCTCGTCCAATGATTACAGCAGTTACAGTGTCACTCCATGCAGCAACCACCCGGCTGCAACTGCAGCTCCACGGCTCAGACTGCATGCCGTGTTGTATTTGTCCTGAAAGCAGGTTCACGCTCATTTTAAACAGGACATCTGCTCCATTGTGTTCAAATCCAGAACAACTAGCCGGCTGTAGCTTTGACACAGAAGCGGAACGGGGTACCCCCCAAACATTAAACACAATATTCAGGGAAAAATGCAATGAAAGGCTTCTCTTTCTAAAATCCATCAGTGGAATTTAAATGATTTTTTCCCCCAAAAAGTTTCAAAACCAGTTCAAACTGATCTTATTGTCAAAGCAAATCTCTTTGTTGATTCTAAAGCCAGATCACTCCCTGATGATTACTAAAACCATCATTTATATTGTGAAAAGTTTCACTTAAATAACACAAACACCTGCTGAAGTGATCCCGCTGGGAATCGCTCGTGTGGTCACAGGGGGACACAGACCCTCTGCACGATCTTAGTGATGTAGTAGTGGTGGTCAGGATGTCCTGAAGGGACAGGTTCCTGGAAGGGACTTATCGTCTTTGAGGGAATATGAGGGCAAAGAGTGTCACCGGTAATCACCAGCAACAGGCTTCAGACAGCTTTTAAAAATAGACAGCCAGCCTCCATGCACAGATCGTATTAACGCACAGCGGAGGAACAAAGAATCGAAACTGTGAAAACAAGGACAACCGGCTCCCTCCACAACTCCCGAACCAGACAGTGTGATGGAGGAAAGCCGTATGCCTGAGTCAAAATGTCTAAATTTATGCAGACAACTAGATACTATAAACTATTGTTAACTCGTTTTCTGCATTAATATTGGAAATAACATTAATAGTTTGACCATTTTATGACTATACTACAGAATCTCCATCAACTGACTCTTGACCGAGGGGCAACAGCAAGCAAGCACAGCTTGACAAATCATTTGAAATCATTTTACACATCATTCAAAGATTGACGGGACTCCCAGGTGGCTCAGACGGCAAAAGCACTTTTTTTTCCAAGTGCAGGCTGAGCCCTATGGTCTGGGTTCCCATGTCACTAACCAATGATGACTTGGACCAATTGACTTTCCTCCAGGGATATAGGGGTGGGTAGGACTGTGCTGTCACTCAACAGCAACCCTTGCTGGTCAATTGGGCACTCGTGGTCTACCAGTATAAGGCTGCGTACGACTCATGTTTTCAAGCTTGGCATCGGGACTGTGGTGCGTACAGAAGTGGCGGTGACAACACACGTTTTGGAGGAGAGCACCCTCTTAGGTTATAAGTGGGGATAGTGGTCATGGGCAGCTTCTGTGACACGAATTCGTGAAAAGTTTATATAAAAGAGTACAGGCAAAAAAAATGTTCTTCTGTTGATCTCTTTCTTTGCTCAAACGTCACAGTGTTCCTGGAAACATTCTCTTGCTGCTCATTACCTTCTCTCTAATGGTGATCCCAAGGCGCTATCTTGGGCCCACTTCTTTTCATCTCTACATCCACTGAGTCCTCTCCTCACTTCACATTGTTTAACACATCACTTCTGTGCAGATATAATAGTAATTTCTCTCTGCCTTTTTCTCTTGCTCTTCTCAGGTTTCTGCTTAGAGGCCAGATGTTTTCTTCTTTGATACATTTGCATGATATTTAAAAGTGAATCTTTGCCAAAAAAACTCAAATTGAGTAGGTTTTCAAAAACAATATAGTGATTCTCCATATTTCAAAGCAAGCTGGTTTTGCAGTTGAGAAATCTCCCTTCCCTTCCAAAAGAATGTCACACTGATAACAGCACATAACCCCCCCACCTACTCATGTGGACAACATAAAACTTCCTGCAACAAGACAGTTTTAATGCAGATCTCCACAGGGGACTTCAAAGCGTGTGCAGATGGTTGTTTGGAACCATTTAATCCTTAATCCATTCACAGTTTACTGAAGTGTTGATAGTTATTACAATTTTAGCTGAAACAGTGCAAATCACCTCATGTCTCTGCCTCTAGTCCCCACAATAAACCATAAAACTTGGCACATCCTTTCTGCCTTTTAGCAAACCAGTACCAATTTCCATTCAAATTCCACACAGGGAGAGACAGATCTACACTGCACAGAAAAAACAGACCATATCTTAGCTAAGGAGTTGGAGTCTATTGCACCGCACTGAAATGATGCAGAAGACTTATGAGAAATACTGCGGTTTGTAAACATACTTAGGTAGGAAGAGGGAGAGGTAGAACTGAATTCTGGGCTTTTGACAGTATGTGGGTTGGATAGCAGGAGGTCAGATAAGAAAACAGAGAAGGTTTTCAAATCGTCTTGTGCTCTTATTTATCAAAGCAAATGGAAAGCATTTTCAGTATGGATGTGCACTAAAGTAACAGTAAGCAGCATGAAATCAGAATTTTCTGGACATTACTGATATCCTTCTTTTAACATACAGTGTACATACAACAAAATATAACATATATAGACAAAATAGGTAACACACATTTTTACATTACGTTATTGTCATTTTTAGCAAGCGTCTTAGGAATGCAAAGCATTCCAGCTGTGAGGTCAAAAGCATCTTGCTTTCATAATGCTCCTAAATACAGAGACTGAGGTCACTTTCACCATCCTTCATGCACATATGCAAAGATCCACAAATGCCGAAAGCAGCTCTTGAATAAAGAGGAAAATGAAAGAGTCATCTCAGCAGTCAAAACACCGGCAGTAGCTTGAATCTTTTCTCCGCTCAAAGGGGTGAAGAACATTACCTAGATAATTCAAAGGTTACTGTGTTTTCTGTCCAACAATAATGACAGCTGGGGACTGACCATGTTCGTTACTTTTGCTGTCACACTCACACTCGTACCAGACTGTTGGCTGCTGAACTTGTGAATGCGAATGGGGTATCAATGAATCATTAACGTAGCATATCACAGCAGTCATAAAGTCAATTATCGTTTTAATAATTCACAGTCCGCATTTTCTGATGCTTACTGATCTGATTTAACATCAAAGCATTCAACCTTCTCTGGTGCAGCTGGCAAATTCTCATTCCTGGTATACATGCTGGAATGGTATGCAGAGTCACCCCTCTCTATTACGTATAAACCATTTGTGTGTTGTTTTAGTATCATTCAACCTTTTCAGCATTGTGTAATGCACATGCTGTGATGGCGAAAGTCACACGTGGTGTGGGAGATGCACTTTTGCTCCAAACCTTGACACTTCAAATAGGATCAATCATTACACTTAACAAGATCGAATACCCATTCGCTGACCATCATCACTATTTGACTGTACCCTTCTGAGCTCTACAACAGCTGGGTTTGATTGAGCTCTTAATTGAAATTGATGTAGCTGTTGAATACTGGTCTGGCTTTCTGCTTTACTGTGAGTACTTGGAAGAAAGAAATAGGTCACCAAAAGTCTCTGGTTGTTCAATTAACTCAGATGGGGTAAAATATAACTACCAGTACACTGAATACACTTATTAAGTGTAACAGGTTTCATTGTGTTCTTAGCTGACTGGCTATTATTTTTACACATAAAACAAACAACCTAGCAGCTACACAGGAGGCCTTGTTTGTGCCTGTCAGAAGCGGTGGAAAAAGAAAAAAAACATTGTGATGGGTTTATTCCTTTGGAGGAACTGAGCCTCTGCATGGCAGATGTCTGGTGCTGGGTGACCTCCCCTCCCTGCTCTGCCCCCGACCCCCAACAACCACCTGTCACTCCGTCATCACGCCTCCGCAACGATCTGACACTCCGAGGGCCACGGGGGGTCCCCCAAAGTCGACAGTGGCGCCAACCCCTGCCACAACGCATTAATCTGCCGCCATTTCAGCAGATCTTTAGAGAGCCTAGGGGGGATGGGAGCAGCTCCCCACCGCAGCGAGACCTCAGGCTCTGACACGCATCGTGCAGGGAGATGCACGGGAAAAAATCAATAGCAAAGAGAATAATCAACTAGTCTACACGTGTGTGTGTGTGTGTGTGTGTGTGGGTGTGGGTGGGGGGGGGGGGGGGGGGTGTGTGCAGGGATTATTTTTAATTTGTATCTGTTCAGACTAAGCCTATCTGTCAAGATCAAAATAATCGATTAGTGTAGGTTTTGAGGATTGAGCGATGCAGCTTTGGTGCTCCTGGTGTCACTGCACCAACACAAAACGCTCACCTTGCAGACAAAACTGTAGTGTACCTGTACATTGGACGTGTGACCTCATTTCCTTTGCTAGTTATAGATTGGACGAATCACATTTTCTGTAGAAAAAAAAAATATTTTTACATGACATTATGACTGGGGCGGAACCGGGGCTCATTGCAGAGGGGGCGAGGACCTGTTGGGCCCTTATACAGCCTATTATAGGCTGTGTGGAGATGCAAGACAGAACCAAGGGGAAACTTACGGAGACGGAATGGCGGAACGGAGAGAAATGCGGATTATAATGAGGTGTGCTATTTCGATCGCCTCGTTCCTACTTTGGGACTCGAACAGAGGGCGTAATTTTTCTGTTTGTACATTTACACAAGGATACTGGACAGCGAATAAAGTTTTCTGTAACTCTATTGTGTCTCTGCTCATTCAAAATAAATATCGCGCCGAGAAACAGCTAGGGGTCAGTCGAAACCATTATGGCCTCAGTCTGACTTTTTTTTTTTTGCCGCAATCAAGACACACAAACAAACTTTATTCAAAATATTCAACTAAACAACAAAAATGCATGTTCAGTCAGGCAGATGGGGCTCAAGGCAGGCCCTTTTGTAACTGGAAGAACCGTGGGCCCGGGGCAGCCACACCCCCTTTTTGTTATGACACTGTGGTCCCTTTGTGTGGTAGTTACAGAGCCCTATGCTACAACCACACTATTGCACATCACACTGCACACCTGGACTCCTCAGGTTCACAGCTCACCTGTGGCCATCGCATCTAACCATTCATTTACCCAATCTTACATCTTATCCATCCACTGCCTGACTATGCTCTCTTTCCTTTGCTCGAATAGTCTTTGCGCTCCTTTCCCTTCTCTGACTAGAGGAGCAGCTTTCCCTCATCGGGCTGACTTCCCAGCACTGTATGTAGTTAAATACAATAACGACGCCGTTGGCTTTAACTGATTAGTGGACCAGCGTGCTACTAATTTACTCTTCAGCTAGTGAGAAGTGGTAGTTATGGTATAAAATTGCTAAGCTACCCAAAATGTAACTGTGCAACTTGTTTACTAGTTAGCTCGCAAGCTACGTCTGTAATTATGTAGCCTGGTTATAAATCAGCTAACATCACTCCGTCTTGCTGGCTGGCTCGCTAGATAGCTATACGTTTTTACCTGACATGAACTGCCAGACACACCCACATCACTCAGAGATATCATTTTTTGTAAACCATAACATGTAATTAGACGGTCATCACCGTAGTCAGGAATCTAATTACCTTTTATGGTTTACAACAACCAAAAGCATTAGCAAGCTAGCTACACTGACTTTAGCAAAGTTTGTTAGTTAAAACCGAAGTTGACGTTCGCATCTGCAACGCTTCACTGTTTGTGATCCACAGAACTACTAACTGTAAGAACTATTCCTGTGACATCATCGATTTCGGATAACATGTCTGTGCGCTGCGACTCAGGGAAACAGTAAAGGTTTCCCCCCCTCAACTGACCAAAAACCGTCTACTGAAGAACTGCACCGTTCATTACAGAAGAAATTTTCACAGAAAGTCATCCTTTCTTACCAAAATGTTTCATGTCCGTTTTTCTTTCTTTGGAGATGACTCTTCTGAAAATGAATCTTCATTTCTAGTTATTTCCGTTGATAAATACAACGTCAAAGAGAATGTAGTCATAGTGTTTCTATGGCAACAAACATAAGATTTTATTTTTATGTTATGCTGTACTCAATCTCATTAAATAATACGAGCATTCTATTTAATATTTGTGTTTCCATTTAATTATGCTTTATTTTTAAGGCAAGACTGATGGAGGCAGCAAAAAAAACTGCCAGCCCGTTGTAGTCAACAAGCTTTTCTACGGCAGCAAAATGAATGGGCATTGGGAGACGGACACAATAGCAATACCCACCTAAACTATTTTACTACACGTTCATTTCACAAATTGTTGTAAAGGATGATAACAAATATTTAACTTAGAAACGTATCTTCTTTTGCCGGCTACACAAAACTTCCGCAGCTTAATCAGTAGGAAAAGGCACAGACATAACTTGAAATGTGTTGGTGCGGAGGCACAAATCGACTTCATCTTAGAGTAAGGTCGGCTTCAATGTCTATGCGTGTATTACAGAAGTTCATAAACTTCATCAGATAATGACACGACAAATATGAGCGGTAACCTACATCTCTATATTCCCCGAAAAAAAAAATCAACGTAACAATTAAAATCGCTCACTTTGCAATAAACGGGTCATTGTCTAATAATTCACGACCGCTGTAGTATCTATATGTTGGATGATAGTGAAATTCCGAATTATCTGGAATAAGAAGTATTTGGAGTATAAATACAGACGTGAGGCTTCCAACTGTGCATACATATGTCGTGTATGTCCTTCTGCTGCATGGATAATGGATTTAATGAGGATATTAAGAGTACATTTCCCCGTTTTTCTGTTTTAACATTAATTGCTTTTTCAAGTGTTCTCCATACACAGGTGAGGCCTACCATTTAAACGCATTACATAAGGCATGGGTTATCATGCACAGACTCACGAAATGATAAAGCTGGCGTTAGTAGCTCACACAGACACGGCATTGTGAATGTGCTTATGTAAATGGCGCATAGGGCCAGATACTTTAGCTTAGATTTACAAACCCATAAAAATGCATAAAATAAAAATGGAATTCTGCTTTGGAATACTGTGCATTCCACACAAAAAGGCATTCATTTTAATTTAGAAAAGTGGATTTAAGGCATTTAAATTGCATTTTGGATTTCCTGGAAATTCTGCAGACGACCTCGATTTGGGACTTTGTCTCCCCCTCCCCATCCCTCTGACCCCAAACAAACCCCTGTCTGCCTACCTTCTGCCACATGACCCCTCCATTCAGTGGGCTGTGACCTCCACACCACATTAAAATCTGCCCCAATCAGGCATATTACTGTACTAATGCATTCATTCGTTAAACACCAAAGAAAAATAAGTATTTCAATCAGATCTTAATATGTGAACTATGGGAGAAAAAAAACTGGAGAAAAATACACATCCAAAACCCTCTGGACTCACTAATCACCCTAAAAAGATGAAAGAAGAGGAAAGAAGTACAGTCTCTGAAGGCCAGAAATGTGGGCCTCACAGCATCAGTAAGGAAATGCTCAAACATAGCCTGCCTAAGCTGCAAGGAGCTCTATACCAGCTATTTAACTTCAGCTCTGAAAGCTAGACCACTTAGATCCGGAAACATGGCTTGATTGCCCCTATATTTAAATGTAGCAATGAAAATGACTCAAATTATCATTGAGGCATCTGTGTGAGCAGTGATCTGGGGAAGGTACACAGCAATATAATTTACACCTCCATATTGGCGTTCTATTGACGTAACAATACTTGAGTACAGTTCCATTTGTCTTTATACCAGATCTTGTATATTTACATGCTGCACACACTAACAATCGGATGTCCAGCAAAATAATTCAGAGGAAATGTATCTGTTTTACTGATTAAAAAAAAGAATTTTGTTCACATTATCCCAAAGACTGTTTTTTAAAATATGACAGAGTGGTGTGGACAGCAGTGTGGAGCAGTGGTCAGAGCAGCAGTGTGGAGCAGTGGTGTGGAGCAGCAGTGTGGAGCAGTGGTCAGAGCAGCAGTGTGGAGCAGTGGGAAAGGACACAGTGTGAGTAATTAGATAGCTAGTGGGTTTGCATCCTGGATTGTACCCTTCAGTTTTGAGCTCTGTATCTCAATGAATCCTTTACAAAACAGGTGTAGGATTGCAGAATATGCTGTAAATGGATAGTGATACAAACTGCCCTGGATAAGAGCATTGGCCAAATAACACACACTGACATTATCTGATTATCTATGAGAATTAAACCTTCACCACTGTCAAGTAATGAAAGAAGTGATACAAAGCTGCACTTCCTGTTGTGGGCCTGTGCACTCACCCATGCACAAACACGTACACACATATCCTCAGAGAACACCACACTTCCTGTTTTGGACCTGTGCACCCACACACATTCACACACACACACACACACACAAGCACACACTCGCAGAAACCCACACTTCCTGTTGTGGACCTATGTACCTACTCCCTCTCTCTCTCTCTCTCTCTCTCACACACACACACACACACACACACACCCCCAAACAGGAAATGTGTGTGTATGTCTGTGCGCACTCACATGGAGTCATGATAATTCTGACCAAAACGTTTGAATCACCTAAAGCAAACATGACCAATCACTACATGACTTTTGAAAACAGTTATCCTGACAAAGACAATTAAGGTATTTCTTTAGTTTCTTCATCATCATTATCATCTTTCTAAAGATCATCTTTTTAAAACAAGACAATAAATAAACCCATCTACTGATTTTACTGCAACTCGGTTACAGTAGTTCAGACTGTTACTGCAACTTGAAGCGTTTTCATCCACTGAGCTTCAGAGATCACATTAATGACAGAGAGCGTTTCCCCCTGACTGACCCCAGCCCCTGTAAAACAGTAAAGGAAGGGAGAATATTACCAGCCAGCATGAGTTCAAGTTTCCACCTGGGATGACCTTTGGCTGCTTGTTCTAAAATAAACGGGAGAGGCAGAGCGCATGAAAGGAGCTTCTTCAGAGAGAGGGACACAGGCCTGCTCACAGAGACGGTGCTCATCTTGCTGGAGATAAAATACAGCACTCATAATTCACTTAGCCCATATTTCCATTCACAGACTTCTCTTAAAAAAAAAAAAACAGTAATTCAATTTCTGCTCTTGGACGACATGAAAGGAACGATCATTTGAGGACTTTAAAAGACAATCCAAATCGTGTGGTCAGAATTATCATTTTTGATAAATGGACAAAAAAACACATCCCAGAATTCCTCATGGCCCTGCGATGTGCATTCACGAAGAGTGGCCTCACTCTGGGGCCAAAGGCACAACTCAGTCTGTCTGCTTCGCTCTTTGGTCTTAACGGATTTCAAAAGGTTTTTGTTTTTTCCTTGTTACTTGTACATTTTATGGTACTTTTCAAAAGTGAAAAATTTACAAGTAACAAAGTAAAACAATTTAATTGGCTATTCAGAGTTTCCATTTGAAGTTTGCTGGTCCACAAAATGGGAAGATCGAATTGTGACCTAAATAAGAAAACATATCTGGCTAAGTGATTGGCACCACAATAAGGGATACAAGAGAGTGAGGATGGGGAATAACTCAATGATAAAAGGAAAATGTGATTTTTTACTTTTGGATATGGTGAGATTTTTTCAGACAACAAACCCTAAGTGGCCTGTAACTTACAAATTGTCTGAATTCTGGTTGTGATGCTGGTGACCTAGAAAGCCCAACAGAGCCTGAGGCCCTGAATGACTAGAGGCCTCCAGGACCTAGTTACAGTATCCCTGATGGAGTAAAGTTATCCAACGCCTTGATAAGGGATCCCCGCAGTCCCCCAGTAGCTAAATGGGCTGCCCCTGTTCTAAACTATGGTGTCTTCAAAAACAGAGCTCACCGCTGTGCAGGGCATTCAGAGACCCGTGTAAGACAAACACAGAGACATGACCCACAACTCTCTTACCTGACATACTGCTACGACTCAGGGCCAAGACATCATTCTCACACCCTCCTCTGACCCCAGTACACCTGGTGAGGATATCGCAGAGAGGCGAAGGAGAGAGAGTGAGAGAGGGAGAGAGAGAGAGAGAGAGAGAGAGTGAGAGAGAGAGAGGGAGAGAGAATGTGAGAGAGACAGAGAGAGAGGGGTAGGGAGAGACAGAAAAACAGGGAGGGAGAGACAGAGACAAAGGGAATGAGAAAGAGGGAAAGAGAAAGGGATGGTAAGAGATAAGGAGATGGTGAAAAGGTGCTACAGGAGAGACAGAGAAAGAGACAGAAAATTTGGAGGAGAGGAGAAACAGAAGTGAGGTGAAAAAGGAGAGAGACAGACAGAAAAGGGGGGTCCATGCTGACACAAACAGAAACAGAGCAGAAGTGGGCCTCAGAACCCTTTTCACTTACTTTACTGTCCTTCAACAATCAGGTCCTCTGTGGAGAGCTTTGCACTGCTGGAACCTGCACATGAAAACACAGGAGAGAGGCTCAGACCCTTGGCAGCACAGAGCTGGTACAGTCCTCTGTCTTCCCACCCTGCCAGTCCCGCCAGCTCTGCCTCTGTGAGAGTGACACCTGGTGGACACGAGGTGGAGTGCAATCAGCCCACACCACCGCATATTTTAAAAACCAATCTAACCAAATTACATGGTCCTGGCTTTTCACCACTTGCTTTTATGTATTTTTTTCCTTTGTAATAGGGGAAAAAATAACCAATCACATAGTCTGCCCTGACCTGTATTCTGGCACATTTTTCTTTATCAAGTTCTTTTAATTTGAATTTCAACTGAAATGCAATTGCTCTCACATTCCATTTCTGTTGATGTCATCAGCCAGACTGTTTGCCTACTGTGCACTGCAAAGGGTTCTGTAAGATATCCTACATGTACACACACACACACACACACACACACACACCTCTCTTCTTCACTAAGGTGTGCACGGTGTTTTTGGACTTTCACAAACAGCCTGGCCTTATTTGTGATAAATGAGCTCTCTCGTGTCGTTGTGACATTTGCTGCAGTCTCTGGTAACAGGGAACATGCACATGGCAAACGGGGGTGCGGTGACCGGTTACAGGACCCGAATACTGAAATATTTAACACCCCCGGGCAGGACGGCACTTCACTACAGTCCACCTGTGTCACAGTTCCAGGAAACGGAGGCCTTTCGTGTCCCATCCCCAGAGCTACATTAATCCGCACACAGAGGACATCAAGGTGTTTGCCCTGGACATGCCAGGCAATACGTCTGATAATAACATTACACTATTATTGTAAACAGGATTCCACAAACCATACAACAGATAATCATTTATATAATAATAAAATGTATTATTATAATATAAATCTACACTTATAAATTTAGCACAATTTTTTTAGGCAGTGAGCAAGCAAATGGTGAGCTGACAGTAGATGGAAAATGTGCCTTTAAGACTGTGATGACTTACAAATGGTTGTTTTTAGAATGTAGCTCTGGTATGTTGAGACTTGTTTTTGAGTTAATGTTAGCTTTAGCATTCACACTCTTGGCAGACAACATTGGCAGACATCCTGAATGCAGTGGTATTCCAGCAACCAGAGTGGATACCTTACAACCTATTTCATGCCCACTGACTGTCTATTAACCATTTCAAAAACAGTTCATACTTTATGAATATATTACTATTTATCAACTATGTTTTTCAGCAGCATAAAAAAATGAAAATGAACCATGTCCTCTTCTTGTCATTTATTGTATGCTTATCCAGTCCTGGACGTGTTTAGGACCCGATACATCATCCCTGGTAGCTGCAGTTTCTCATTTGCTGATATTCAGACTCATTTTTAGTGCCGTGAGCTTTCAGGACTGAGTGAGGGATTTAAACCATGCCACTGCTCCCTTTCTCTCACTTTCTCTCCTGTTCCTGTGACCGACTGCTGAAGGAGGCCAAGCATCAGGGACACGCTTAGTACAAGGTGGGCTAAGCTTACACTGAGAACGGGCACTCTGTCTTTGTAAACAGGCTGTACACTGAACTAGCCAGCCTACTGGAGCTCCTGGCAAAGCCCTCCCCGAGAGGCATTCAGTTTAAAGATGGCTGAGGATTCTGTTTACAGACGTTTCTCACTCACATCAATGGGCCTCAATGGCCACACTTTCATTGCCTGGCCATTGATAACACAGAATGTCCGGTTCCTCTAATAGAAACCGGTGGTGTGATGCCTTTTGTTGCACACACAGAAGCACCTTCTCAATCTGCTCTTTGTAGAGCATTTTTTCCCCAGGAAGCCACTTCTCACAGCATGAGGAGAGATCATCTGCACCTGATTTGCACAAAAAGGCCTTTCCTCACAGTGCGGCCATCTGATGCACAGATACTCTATTTCCTGAGCAGATCTCCACCTCTGTGTGCACAATTCAGCCAATCCAAGTGGTCTTAATGTCTGTATATTTACACAGCACCAGCGTAGGCAACACTGTAACTACATGGGAGCTACGGTGTACGTACACATTAAGGTTGTTGCACAAGTGTAATTACAAAAGCCACCAACAGATTTAACACCTGTAAGTACTGTGTAATCACATGCACACAGTAGTTATGGTAGTTATATGGTACTAAACTGGACTGTATAAAATCACTGAAATCTTTTCTGCTGTCAGTACTGAAGCTGTGTGTTCTCATGTTGTCTCATTATGAATACCCAAACCACTCTGCTCCGCAAGCCCTGGTCGCCTTGCTATCCCTCTCTGAGATTGTTCATCTTCTCGGTCACGTCTGTTCTCTGCTCAGGCCCCCCCAGTGGTGAAATGAGCTCCCCACAACAGGCAGAACAGCTGAGTCACTGTCTATCTTACACCACAGACTGAAAACTCATTTCTTCAAACTGCATCTTCTGTTCAATGAACCCTGAAGTCTGCACTTTCAGACTATACCCTAATATATATTTTCTAAATCCTCAAACTCCCTCTTGCAGCTACCACAGCAGTCAGCAGGATGTTGTATGTTATGTAACGACTCCTCCTATAGGATTGTGGCACTTACTCAAGTTTGTCTCTGTTCTTAGGTTAACCTTGCATACAGTTTTGTAAGTAACTCTGGATAAGAGCGTCTGCTAAATGACTACATGTAAATATCTGTGAAGGGGGGTGAGAAAAGAAAGAAAATCTGACAGCTGACACACCACTGTTATAGCAGTGGGACCTCCCATTACCAACTGGAAGCGCATGTGGCAACGGGGGGCAACAGTGGCTCAGGAGGTAGACTGGGGATTGGAAGGTCCCTGGTTCAAATCTGGCTCATCCTGGCAGAGTGTCGAAGTGTCCTTGAGCAAGACACTGAACCCCCAACAACTCCCAGTGGCCAGTTGCCACTGGTAGGTAGATGTGAGGCATATAACTGTAAAGCACTTTGAGTACTCAAATGAGTAGAAAAGCGCTATATAAATGCAGTCCATTTTACATGTTACATTACTCAGCTGTCATCTGCAGATCACTTACACAGCGCACTGTGACACGCGTAAATTTAGAGCAGTGTGAGAGTCCCTGTGCGAAAGCTTCTCTCCAGAGAGGATGCAGTCCTGTTACTTACTGTGCAGTAAATAGCTGCCAGGATAACATATCAGCATGACAGCGATCTGATGAGCTCTTAATCTGATCACTTTTGAGCCCCTTCACCTCAAAAAGCCACTTCTCTGACACAAGCGATCTAATGGATCCTCTGTCTGGTCTCAGACTCTCCTCGGTCATGTGCTCTCGCTGAACGGCGTCCATCAGAGTGATGGTGAGTAGCGGACAGTATGCAGCGCGCCGCAGAGGCAGCTCTTGCTGTACTGCATTTACAGCAACAATAAAAGCTCTGACTTTAATTGTTTTATGACATAAAATCCATATTTATGGCAAGCTGGGGAGCAAGAGGGTTGGCAACAATGTAAAAAAAAAAAAAAAAAGAATGAAACAGAGACAGATTTTCCTCCACCCGCTCGAGGGTGTCTTTGGGTGTTTTAGTTCTTTCTTATTTTAGTTGGATCTCCTTCACTGAGCCCCTGAGGAAGAGCTGGGAAGGAGGCGTTTTCTCTCGCTCTCCCTGCCCAGCGGTGCCTCTGTCCCCATCGTCTCTTTCACCAAACACCACGTCCTTTGTGTGTCCATGTGTGGCAAGTTTGGGTGAACACCTTCCCTGGGAACAACTTGGGAACGTCCCCGCCTCACCCGTGAATCAGACAGAGACAGGGAGGGTACTGCGTCAGCCCTGAGGTTTCAGGGTTCCCCTGGGGCAGCTGAGAGGCAAACCAGCATCACTGGCTGGCAATCGCCAGACAGTCTCAGAGAGCAGAGACCAGGGGACAAGACAAGTCTGCCAGTGTATGCAGAGCAGGTCGCCCCAATCCGCCCAGCTCTGTACCCCTTTGGCAGCACATCTGTGGACAGACGTATCACACGGCACCATCGGCAACTGCTTCCATGCGCATTTTAAGGCCTCTGTACATTTTGTCACCGGAAGAGATCTCCTGTAAGGTTATTAACCAAATGACCCAGTTTAGCCTGCACATGCCCACATAACTCATCATTCTAGAATGCAGGCCTTAAATGATAAACTGCCCCTAGTCATGCGAGTTCTCTCACTCTGTGGAGTGCTGACCAATCATTTTACTTCTCTGCCTTCTGCACAAACTGCAGCAAAAGAAGCTTCTGAGCTGACATGATCTGATGTGCAGCGACGTAACACCAAACAATGCACGCCCTACTGATGCTTTCTGCAGAAACTCAGTTACACAGTGTGTGTGTGTGTGTGTGTGTGTGTGTGTGTGTGTGTGTGTGCGTGTGTGCGTGTGTGCGTGTGTGAGAGAGAGAGAGACAAAATATAAATTAACAAGAAATGGACAGTCATTGTAAGTAAGTATGGGATTTAAGACAGCATCTTGTCAGAACTTAAACAACCTGTTTAGCAATGGACACTAATCAATACTTGTTACTGATTTTCAAGGGCTTCCCGCTTTGCACTTGCACTGAACTGACCCCTAAGATTATGTAAACAACCAGTTTGTGTAATGGCTCACTTTTCATATCAGATCCCCACGCAGCGTTGCTTACAGAACATAAATCAAAATTTGACGTGTGTTGAGTCAGGTATACTTAAAGCAAAGTCGCTCACAAAGCAGAAAAATATTCATTAGAAAGCATTATATGATACTCTGAAATGCACACAAACTCCAGCACACAGGGGCACTTTAGAAAAGTGGCAAAAAAGCTAACAAAAAACCCTCAATATTTCTTGCCTGCCAAGTGACAGCTGTGCTGCATTGCATTATGGGAACTGAAGACCTCCTGTGCACAATGTTACCCCAGAGAGTGCTTAATGTACATGACAACAGCTGGGAAAAGCCTGATTCAGGCCTGTCTGAAACAGTTTTCATGGTCTCTAAAGAGCACAAAATGCAACCCAGTCCTTATGAGGAAAATGTGCTTTTTCTAATAGGCATCTCAAAAAGAGTAACTTTAAAATAAATAAATAAATAAAGCAGGTAATACAGGGATAGGAGTTGTTTTGGTGAAGATATCGAATGTACTGTTGCAGGCAGGTTGACTTTGAACATAAATAAGATGGATTTGAAATTCTTGAAGGCTTTCATTTTTACAATATACAAATCTGCACTGAGGCGTACGAACGCTGGCATCTGGGGTTCATGATCCTCGTTAGTAAGCAGCGCTTGTAGAGAGAGCCGCAATGAACCCAGAAACCCAGCCGGTGTGCAGTGTTAGCTCTCTTACTGAGCCCTCTGGGTGAGGTGCTCTAGGCTATGGGCTCACTGAGGGGGCTGAACTCTTCAGTATGAGAGTATGGTGTGTATAGTGCCCTGCCACCCCATATCTACCACTACTGTGGTAGTGTGGTAATGTTCTTAAATGTACCCACCCTCCAAACAGTTTGTGAGAGCACCTCCTTGCGGTTGATAAATGGCACTGCAGGTCAGAGGGAAAATTTTAATTACTGACAGTCACTACAGGAATGTTGTGTGAGATTTTGGAAAAAGTATTTTATAGCAATTCAATTATAAATAACAGAAAACATATAAAGGTTTGGGATATCTGAAGTTTCCTCTTTGGTTTATCTGAAAAGAAGCATGATCCTTGGAATTTTACTCAGACTATTTACATATGTTAACATATGTGAAGGAAGTTGTTCATTTGTGGTATTTGCTACATATGTAAATACAATTAACAGAAACTGCTTTGATCTTAATCGCAACCATACTTCGGCAAAATTAACGCCATCTGTGAGCTCAGCTATGTTTAAATTAACTTACAGCATAATACCATACCAGTAACTATGTTCAAGTTCAGTTCAGAGGCACAGGTGGAAAGTACATTAGACGATGGAGGACTGGTACAATCAAAGACAGTGCAGAGAAAAGCGGCTATGCTGTAAGGTGTGGCACTGACCGCTGCCGATCCGCGTCACCCTACGCCGAGCGGTTTGCCAGGCACAGACTTTTCACTCGAGAGCCTCCTGACGAGGTGCAGAGAGCAGCGCCTGTGACTCAGTGTGCGAGTCGTGCTCCCACACCTCTAAGGCCATCACATCTTAGCGGACACCGTAGTGCACACCTTAGGACACAGCCTCCTAACTTTCCCCTTTGCTTTGGCTGCTGAAGCATACTGTAGCGTTTCACTGTGGTGTTAACACAAAACTGCATCACAGTCAAAGGCAGGAGTTCTGCACATATGGCTACCTCACACAGAGCAGGGTTCAGCCCACACTCTAACTATCTGAGCCACTTGGAAACCACTGAGGTCAAATTTAGCAATAAATCTATGCTAGGCTAAATGAGGGTGCAGAACTTTACAGGGCGTGGTATACCGAGCGATCAATAGCTTCCAGTGACACGTCCCTCACTGCACTTTAGCCCCACACGTCATTACTGAAACGTTACTGAAACAGTGCTGAAACGTTACTGAAACAGCGCTGAAATGTTACTGAAACAGTGCTGAAACGTTACTGAAACAGCGCTGAAACCTTACTGAAATAGCGCTGAAATGCTGGGTCACATGGTCATGAGTGTGTGCACCCACCCAGTCTTCCAGCCTGCTGTGAAGCCCATGAAAAAGTTTTGGTTGGATGTGCTGCTCTGTTTCTCTTGAGTAAACTGGTGTGACAGCAGAATTTTGACAGAATGGTACAGGTTGGGCCCAACAAATTATTCATCACCCGCACCTTAGTTTCCCCTCTGATTTCAAGAAGTGGCCCCGTCTAATCTCTCCACCGTCGTGAACCATGAAAGTGGCTTCATCATTAAATATGCAATCCCCGCAGTTACACATTTTGAATGAGGATTCCAGGACTCTACTGCTATTATTAATCATATTGCAGATGGGTGTGGTGCTTTTAGACACCCACTTAAAGAGGGCAGTCATCAGGACCTAGCCTGGAATGACTGCCCAATCACATGCTGAGCCTGTCTGAGTCTGACACAGTCTCTCTGAATGACTGCCCAATCACAGACTAGCCCTGCCTGTGTCTGTAACAGCCCCCAGAATGATTATCCAATCACAAGCTGAGCCCATCTGTGTCTGAAATAGTCTCCCTGAATGACTGTCCAATCACATACAAGGTCTGCAGGGATGTAAAGGGCTGTGAAGAGCCGGCGCTGCAAAGTGCAGCCAGGCGGAAATGCAGAGAGCGATGCCATTCCTTCCCCCGAGAGCCACACACACACACACACACACACACACACACACACACACACACACACACACACACACACCACCCACCCCAGAGCACTGTCCTTACATGACCAAATGTGGGGCTGAGAGAGACAGAGAGAGGATTGTTATATTTTGGGAGAGGAGATTGTTTTATTTTTCCTGTGTCTAGATCTGCTTTTTATTTGACTTTCATTTTTCTTTACATTTTTGTGTTGCATCAGAATGTTTATGACACACAGATTTTTTTCTGGCCCTTCTGATTAACACTGGGGTGTTTCACACCGTTGGGGGAGGCAGGGGCTGGTCTTATAGGTTCAGAGCTGAAATGCTTTGGCAGTGCAGGATAACTCCTGTCATGCTTATAAAGCCCATCCAAATCCCTGAAACCTTGAATCCTGAAAGAGAGAGTCAGACAGACAGGGGAGAGAGAGCAGGCAATACAGGGAGAGAGACAGAGAGAAACAGAGAGAGACAGCCGGGGTAGCTGAGAGGGAGAGAGAATAAAGGAGACAGAGCGGAGGGAGGGAGGGAGTGGCGGAGGGAGCACACATGCCATTACAGCACCTGAGGGAAAAAAGGAGGACAGGAGAGAAATGGAGAGAATGAGAGCGAGAGAGAGGAATATGGAGACAGCAAAAGAGAAAGGCAGATTTCCTTTGGGGCTCCCGCTCTTGCTCTCAGTGACCCACCCAGCCCCCATGACTCGGGGGCCCCTCCTCCCCAGGTCTGCATCTCTGTGGAGAGCATGTGAACAGCAAGGCTGCTAGTTCTGATGCAGCAGTCTGGAATCGAACCAAAGCTCAACACAAAGGCAGCAGCAACACGGAGCAGCGGCTGGCTGTCTGAGAGAGGGGCGCCAGCCGCCCGGAGGCCTGCAGCTCGCCCTCTGGCCCAGCACACTCCTCCCCTGCCACCTTCCCAATCTCCAGAGGGTTCGGACAGGTACGGCGTGCTGGAAACCCAAAACCTTCATAACACGGGGGCGACTGTTTGCCCTAGCGATTCATTTATATGCCAGGATCAAACGGCGTAATTTAATACGTGCACATCTTCATGGCAACGGGATCAGAGCTGGGGCAGCAGATGTTGTTTTCAGAGAGAGAATGCAGCACAAAGAATAACCTGACTGACATCGCTGGCAGCCTGCACTGCCGCTTAACACCTTAGTGTCCCTGCCGGAAACTTCAACACACCCCCCGCCCGACTCCCCAAAAAATGTACATCAAAGCAAGACACATGGAGAATTCAGCAGTTCCTTTTAGAAGAAAAAGCTAAACAAAAAAACAGTACTAGGATTTTTATTTCTCTTTCTCTTTCTTTCACCAGTCCTCAGCGTTAAAGAGCAGCGAGGAGCAGTGGATCAATTTCCCATCCGAAAAAGAAAAGATGAAACGTACACCCCGGCCACCACTAATCTGCCAGTCCCCTCCCCATTTTTATTTATGAGAGCAAATCTTCTAAACACTCCTAACACACTGTTACTGCAGCCAAGTGGGTCCTGACACACTCCTAACACACTGTTACTGCAGCCAAGTGGGTCTTGACACACTGCTACATTACATACTTACATTTTGTCATTTAGCAGATGCTCGTATCCAGAAATGCAATATTTCCACTATTAAGAGAATAAAAAGCTACAAACAAAACTACAATATATAAAAATTTCAGGGTATAAAAACTTCATACAGGGTAGAGGGAGATGGGATACAGCGTGAAGAGGTGGTCCTGTGAAGAGTGTGGTTAGCCATTCAGCTGTATTGATCGCTACAGGAAGCTCATTCTACCACACAGGGGCCAAGATGGAGAAGGCCCCGTTATGTGTAAAGGGGGGGGGGGGGGTGCCGTCCAGAGTCCTGAAGAGGTCAAGCACAGTGTTGTGGCTGGGATGTAGGGTCTAATGACAGATTGAAGATAAGGGGAAGCCAAACCTCACAGGCTAACAGCCATATTTTGAAACGGATGTTTCAAAGCCATCAGTGGTAGCCAGTGGAGAGAGATAAGGATGGGTGAAAATGACACCGTGGACCACCTGAGTCCTAACAGTAACGACACCGTGGGCCAACTGAGTCCTAACAGTAACGACACCATGGACCTCCTGAGTCCTAACAGTAACGACACCGTGGGCCAGCTGAGTACTAACAGTAACGACACAGTGGGCCAACTGAGTCCTAACAGTAACGACACCGTGGGCCAACTGAGTCCTAACAGTAACGACACAGTGGGCCAACTGAGTCCTAACAGTAAGGACACCGTGGGCCAACTGAGTCAGAATGATGAGCTACATTACAATCTCACACAGAGTGACTTCCACCACAGAAGAACAGAAGTGCATCCATCCAAGCAACAATGTCATACTCGGCTAACAACACTCCCAGACCAATGAGTGCACGCACACCACCATTCAAGCACTACCACAATTTACCTTTTGCTAATCTGAAAGTAGGCAGCCTATAAAACTATGGGAAGTCAAGTCCATGCAGCACTAGATATCTCACTAAATTGCACTTAAGCAAACAAACAGCAAGTGATACAAAGATAATATGTTAATATAATAACATGTTTCTAACTCCTCGCACTCTGCCACTGCAGCGGAGATGCAGATTTCTCACGGCCTGACAAGGGGAGAAGCCTGAGATGTTTTTGCGGGCCGTCTTGAACCACAAATAAATCCCACCATCCCGTTCCAGTTCACAAAGGCTTTTCCTTGGTCTCTGCAGCCGAATTTGAGTTGTTTTGAAGGATTTCAGTCTCGCCCCTCAATCTGGTTCCTGCAGGGCGGTAGTCCATGTTTAATTCCCCTCAGCCACAGATGTAACCACTGGATTCAGCTAATTACCGCCTCAAATGAACCACTTTCACCTTTCCTCCCCCGGCCTGATACTACAAATCACTGAGAGAGAGGAAACCTGGACTGGAGTCTGTATCTACATGTGTGGGTGTGTGTGTGTGTGTGTGTGTGTGTGTATGTGTGCAGGGGGTCTGCTGGGTGGTTTCTATCAGTGATGTGAGGCCACCCATCTGTGTTCCCTCTCACCTGTGGTGCTGGAATGGTCCCTGCGACTGGGACGACGAACACCTGGCCCTCTGCTCGCTCTCCTCCAGGGAAGCACCTGGAATCATCGGAAAGGGGGAACCTTACTTATAAAAAACCAAACACCTGTTGCTTTCTCTGGCAATGAGCACAGTGTAAATGTCCACACTTACCAGTTTCACAAGCCCAAAACAATAAAAACTAAAAAGTTCTGAGTGCTCAGAAGAGTTAACCCTGTAACACAGCCTCCATGGTTCTGCCCACATCACAGTGCTCTGCTGCTTCATGGCCTGCCATTACCAGTACTTCTAATGCACTCACAACCCTCCATCACCCTTCATAATATACCCACATCCCTCCACCAACCATCATAATGGACTGTAATCACTACAGGTGTTTGGACCTGAAGGACCTACTCAATACATATTTTTTTATTTAGTTTTATTCTCATTTTCATTTGCTGGACACAGTGTCAGAGAATCCTACACGCTGAAGCACCATCACATCAATAAAGCTGCACTACAGCAATCCTGCAGAGTGGAGCTGGAGGACGGAGGGGTGTGGAAACACAGACTTTTATGAGGTGAAAAATGATCCCGCTGAAAATTCTCAGCCATGTTACAGAAGCACCTCCAGCTCATCTGAGACGCCTGCTGAATGGCGTGAACTCGCGGCCTTGTGGACACGGCCAAGCAGCAGCTCCACCGGCGGTACCGTGGAAATGACTGCAGCACTGTGGGTAGCTGCGTTCAGGTGTGGGCAGGTCTAGTCCTGACGTGCCAAAGACGTCTCTGGATTTTGTTTCTTCATCCTCCTCAGCCCACCGCCATTACACGATTTATGTGTTCTATATACCATTCCAGTTTCACAGTTGGTTATGTGCTAAAGCACTGAGGATTACCACCTTGCTTAAGGGCTGAGCTGTAGTGCCCCACCCTGGACCTGAACCAGTAACCTCAGGGAAATAATCTCAGCTGTTTCAAACCTACAGCAAAAACCATAAAGATCTCTGGCAGTCCCGGAGTTACCCCACACGTGACTCCACCACATTTTTCAGTGTTCCTGCTGGGCTCCTGTCCAGGTGAAAAGTGAACCACTGAATCCATTCTTACCATCCCCCCAGATCTGAAATCTTTCAGTACATGAACTGTTTTACTAAAGGCGCCCTCTAGAGGAGGGTGTGTGAAGGTGCAGGGTGCTGTGGCTTTCAGGCAGAGCAGGTGAGGGTTGAGAGTTTAGAGGAATAAAATGTAAATAATTATTGCCAGTAGTTCAGTAGTTTACTGCAGTTCCAAAACCACTTTGTAAAAGGCACCCAGAGTTGATTTACATGAAAACAAACACAGGGAAAGTTTTGGTTGGGCATACCAAAGATATTAAAATGACTTCACCCAAGAGCTCATTTCCAAATCATCCATTGTCATAACACTCATTTAAAGTTCTAATTAGGTATACATGATAAGGTCAACAACTGGAAATTTATATTTACGGTAACTTGTAAAGTAAAGTGCACATACTCAAATATGCATGAACAAATACAAATGCATCAATCAAATATGATTCATTGAATAATCAAGTGGGAAAAGCAGTAACGCCCTGAGTGGGATAGAATCCAGGATCAAGACCAATAATTCAGTGGGAGTGGGCAGGGAACCTGGGCCCGACATGGTAGCAGAGCGGTGAATTGCAGAGGCTTGGGGAATAAATTGCCTGAAATGCCCTGCCATGTCTCTTACATGAAGCTTTGGGATAGCACTGCTCTCCTCTAATGATCTATGGCATCCAAATTCTGCTGGAGATTCAGGGAGACGTGAGCACCGTACAAGCATGTCTATCGTAAAGGCAGACAGAACCGCAGCATCAATACCGCACCCGTCTCCATCACAACCGCAGCATCAATACTGCACCCGTCTCCATCACAACCACAGCATCAATACCGCACCCGTCTCCATCACAACCACAGGATCAGCACCACACCCGTCTCCATCACAACCACAGCATCAGTTCCTCACCCGTCTCCATCACAACCACAGCATCAGCACCGCACCTGTGCCATCTCAACCACAGCATCAGCACCGCACCCGACGCCTTCACAACCACAGCATCAGCACCTCACCCATCTCCATCACAACCACAGCATTAGTACCGCACCTGTCGCCATCACAACCACAGCATCAGCACCGCACCTGTCGCCTTCACAACCACAGCATCAGTACCTCACTCATTTCCATCACAACCACAGCATTAGTACCGCACCTGTCGCCATCACAACCACAGCATCAGTACCACATCCATCTCATTTTAGGTGGTGGTTTGGTCCCTCAGCTTGCTGTAGGATTGTCATTTTTTGGCCACTCTGCAGTTCAGCTTACGTTTTTCATCAGGATGTATTAACTGAACATGCTCTACTTCATAATTAATTAGACTTACCAGCCATACCTGTTCTTTTCCTCCAGAGCTGGGGTCAGTTATCTGAAAAATCTTCATAGAAAAGGATGAGCTATTCTCAGTTCACTGCCTGAATCTCAGCAGCTGAGATGGAACTGACCCCAGCTGTTTTCTGCTCACCAGTATCCATTAAATAATGTAACTTATTTCACTCATAACTCAGCCACATCACTTAAAGTTCTGCTTGCCAGAAATAAGAGACTGTTGTCTTGAGGATAAACCTTCTTTCACCCTGATTTCTGTTGCTGCGCTAATTCTACTGTACTGGTTGCCATGGTGATTCAATTTTTGGAATATTTTCCCATCTTCTTTCATATGATGCATACTGCTTTAGCAACCAAAGATCCAAGTTCTTCTCAAAATAACAGCAGTCTGAAACGTGTGCATGGCAGGGGAACACATTCTTAAAGAAGCAGGCGCTAACTATCCCCCCCGCCATGTAGGAGGGCCTGTGAGGAAGGCCTCAGAAAACCCCTGTTTTGAAAGCATGATAGAATTGGACGTATAATGATGACAGTAGTTTGAAATAGACGTAAATTTTCAGTGTGAACTTGCTGCTGATGTTGCATGCTGCTGTGTTTGCTGATCTTCTGTCCATGCTCTTTGGTTTGCTGGGGACCAGCCTATTAATCTACACATTCTCCCGTTTCAGCAGTGTGGTTATCGGTAAAGGGGCAGCAATATGGTGCAGCGGTAAGCAGCGGCAGGGTGGTGTAGCGGAAAGGAGCAGCAGTGTGGTGTAGCGGTAAGGAGCAGGGCAGCAGTGTGGTGTAGCGGTAAGAAGCAGGGCAGCAGTGTGTAGCACCAGAACTGGGCCTATAGCCTGAACCTATGGGACAGGATCCAAAATCCATAACTAATAATCCTACTTACAGACCTATCAAGTCAAAATTACTCATCTATTATCCATAACTAATAATGTGACGTTTATAACTCGGCATAAATGATGTCTGGGGTACATCTTTGTTTTTAAGGGGTGGGGTGTGAGGCTGAAAGCCTGCAGGTGGCACTTCCAGGCCAGGCACAGCGGTTATCTCCTACAGCAAGGTGCTGGACCCGCACGGCTTCAGTAAACACGCCGCTGAGGGGGGGAGGCGGGCGGAGAGCGGGCGGAGGTGTGCGGAGAGCGGGCGGAGGCGTGCGGAGAGCGGGCGGAGGCGTGCGGAGAGTGGGCGGAGAGCGGGCGGAGGTGTGCGGAGAGCGGGCGGAGGCGTGCGGAGGTGGGCAGAGAGCAGGCGGAGAGCGGGCGGAGGCGTGCAGAGAGCGGGCGGAGAGCGGGCGGAGGCGTGCAGAGAGCGGGCGGAGAGCAGGCGGAGGTGTGCGGAGAGCGGGCAGGGAGCAGGCGGAGGCAGCGCAGCTGCAGCAGTGCCACTCCCATCTCTGCTCTGGATTCAGCGCGGGGTTAATCCCGTTACGCGTGCACTGCTCCACATTCCCCCAGAGCAGAGCCACCCAAATAATCCCGAGCGGAGGGGGCTCAGGGGGCACGCCTCCGCGCCGTGTGCCACTCTGACACTTAACCGAATAAACAGCAGGGAACCGCCTAAAACGCATGAAAATCCCTCTGCTGTCAGCCCCAGCGGTGGCCGTGCTGGGGACTGGGTCAGGTGA
>NC_050603.1:1435000-1462500 GCF_013368585.1 Megalops cyprinoides
GCCTCATCTCTCACAAACTTCCCTTTGGCATTGATGGCATTTTCCCTTGGTTTTGCCAGTTTGAAATGGATTTAATACAACTTCTCACTAAGGAAGTGCATGGGAAAAGATGTTTTTGACCCATCAGGGAGTTTGAAAACAAGCCTGGCAGCCGGACCCCTGAAGCTGCCAGATCGATGGGCCTGAAAGGCCAGGTTTGTCCCACCGAATGCTGAAAACAGTGGACGTCAATACCGTTTCCTGGAAGCAGGAAGTGAGCCAGAGCTCACTGGTCTGCAAAAACTACACCCTGTCACACATGTCACGTCCACCAGGGCTGAGGTTCAGACTCCAGGCCAAAACTCTGAACGATCGGTGCACCTCAGATTGCAGAGCACCCTGAATTCGGGCACTGAGGTCATCTACCTGTTCAACCAGTCATTACACCACTGCACCAAAACAGAAGAGAGGGTTTCTGATTTGACATTTCATTTACATGCTTTGATGGCTAGGGCGTCCAATGACCTGAGAGAGCTGCTAGATTAGCTTCAGCACATAAAGGGGACTTCCTGCTTTCCCACTTTCCAAATGCAGGAATGATTAGATCACTTCCCGTTTCCTGGTGCCCGTGATGTTTGCTTGCTTAAATACACAGTTCCTTAATATTGCTGGGGAGACAGCAGAAATGGATTCTGAATCATCTTTTACTCCATGCTTGTTGCTGTAATATTTTGTGGACCCTGAACAATAACCATTGCCCATATCTGAGCCTCATGCAGTGGTGGGTTATTAATATTGACTGATACAGTCCATGATGAAGACTAAGCTTGTTCTTGTTCAAAGAGAATCCATGGATTCCATTTTACACATTCTGAAAAAAGTTCCCACTACGCTCAGACAGCAGGCTATAGGTTCTGTTGTGTCTGAATCTCCCCACCCCGAGCCCAACCGAGGCGTGACGGATCAGCTCCACCAGCTGTTGCACCATTCCAAGCCCTGAAGCAATGAGAATGCCCCAATCTCTCTCCAAATACAGAGCCACTTGCATGAGTGTTCATAGCACCAACCCTGAGTGGCCAAAACAGCCGAGAACTTCACCAGCTCCCCGTCTCTCAAACTTAAATCCCCCAGTGAGGGTTCAGTCGGCGCTCTTGGGGTTTTGGGAAAAGCAGTGAGTCTGTTGCACTGCCTACAACACTGAGGCTTTCGCGGCCATAGAGGCTCCAGTCAAAAGACGTGCAAACGCTCGGCCACATAAACTGCCAATTCTGATTTTTTTATCCTCCATGACCACTCTTTAAAAAAATAAAATCCAGTCCCCTGCGTTCAAAGACTGTCCAAATGATACACAGTAAATACAAACAGTGGCTTGTTAGTCCTTTGACTTAACAGAAACCAGATGCTCATTTTGTTACACTGCTGGAAAAGGCAGCAGAGACACCCTGTTCTTTTGACCTAATACTGCAGCCACTGCGGTACACAGCCTTCCCACAGGGAGGTCTACAGAGATCCCCGCAAAAGCAGCACAGGCTAAAGAGAATACCATACAGCAGGACAAACTCCATGTGCAGCTACAGCAACTCATATTTAATCTGTATATTTACAGATATGTATCTGTATATGTGTGAATATGCTATATACAAACATACACAGAAACATACATAAACACAATTACGTAGATATACACAAAAAGAATCAGTAAAGCAATCACATCAGGCTGAAAGAGACAGTGATGGGGAAAGCAATCGTCCTTACATGACAGGGCAGTGATCACAACTGTGAAATGGAGTTCAAAGGTTTATGATGAGCATGCGTGACCTGCCCCCACTGCCTGATCACTGGCCTTGGGGCATTCCTGCTGTGTATTAATCCCAATCTCCAGCACACTGTTTTGACTATTAATGATGTTTTCTACTGTACCATCTGCTAGTGTTCAAACAGCCCCTTGAACCCGACCAGGTCACGGGGAGAGGGGACGGATGGGTAAAGTGTGGCAGCCATTCAGCTCTCTACTTCTCTCTTCCTCTCAGAAAAGGATGACGGTGACACTACTGACACCGTCACTGATACTGTTGCTACTACTGCTGCAACTCCAAATACTGCTATTACTACTAAGAGTAACACTGCGATGATTACTACTGCTGCAACTCCAAATACTGCTATTACTACTAAGAGTAACACTGCAATGATCACTACTGCTGCAACTCCAAATACTGCTATTACAGCTACTGTTGCTCATAGTAATACCACAATGACCAGCACTGCTGCTAGGACTCATACTGCTTTTACTACTGCTGCTACTACAAGTACTACTGTTACTACTACATTTACATTTACTCATTTGGCAGACTACTGCTACTAGAAATACTGCTGTTATGACTACGGCCTCTACTACTAATATGATATTACTACTGGAGCTACTCCTGCTACTAATGATAAAGTAGAAAAATAATAAGCTCAAGAAAGAACCAACCTGCCCTATGGTTTATTTATTGAATCATTTTTCCTCCACTGGTGGGTGTTTTTCACTCAGACGGTGGAAACTGATGTGCAGAACAGTAGTCCCCTTCTCTGTACTTCCCCCTCCCTTGCAGAGGTGTAGGTGAAATTTGAACAGGTGTAGGTGAATGTTGTACAGATTTACTGCTTGAAGTACGAATCGTTCTTTCGTCGCTGCTGGTCGGTAGGAGAAGGCAGAGTTTCTCCTGGCTTTTTGTGGACTTTCAGAAGAAACAGTTCCCCATCTGGGAAATAAAAAGTGAACCTCGGAGGTCAAAGCAGAGCCCACACTCAGCAGAATCTGCCCACAGCGTGTGAAATGGCGAGTCGTACAGGCGGTCTGGAGTGCGAGGCGACGCTGAAACCAGGCCCCATCATCACTGGCCTGCCGCTGCTCTCCCTCCCACAGAGCTCCGTGTCAGGGAAAACTGTCTGCTCCAAAACCTGCCTGCTGAAGAGTCTTCCAACTCACTTTTCTAACAAATTACATTAAAAAAAATCCTGTTTTTCCAAAGGTACAATGTGCTGTGTGTGTTCTAGAAGGAGCAGTTCTCATAGGAAATGCTCCACAGCATCTAGCACTCCCTTACTTAAGACAGGCTGAAGGTTATCGGGGAGCTACGGAGAGTGACCTGCAACCTGCCAAGTGGGGAAAAAATAACACAGAAACACTGTGTAGATTGTGGCACTGACCGTGGCACTGACCGTGGCACTGACTGTAGCATGGACTGTAGCACTGACCGTGGCACTGACCGTAGCACTGACCGTGGCACTGACCGTAGCACTGACCGTGCCACTGACCGTAGCACTGACCGTGGCACTGACCGTGGCACTGACCGTAGCACTGACCGTGGCACTGACCGTGGCACTGACCGTAGCACTGACCGTGGCACTGACCGTGGCACTGACCGTGGCACTGACCGTGGCACTGACTGTAGCACTGACTGTAGCACTGACTGTGGCACTGACTGTAGCACTGACTGTGACACTGACATGCATGTACAGTAATAAACTGTAGCCTGGACAATTGAACAACTTCACAAAAGCACTGGAAGCTACCGGCCACCTGCAGGATGGTCCAGAGTACAAACACTTCCCTTTGGGGCTCTGCGTCTGGGAAGAACAGCTAGACCCGGGCCTGGGTTTGCTTTGGAGCCAATGGGAAGCGAATTCCTGCCCCAAATGCAGATAAATACAGGAGATGAACCCGCACCGGGTCGCGGCCAAAAGGTAAATAGACAAAGAGCCAATGGACAAATAACCATTTATAGGTAAAGCCTGCCAACACAAACACACAGACACTGGCCCTGGCCCAGCAACCAACAATAAACAAACAGGTATTTAAGGGCAGAAGGAAGCCCTCTTCTACAGCCAGGAACAGCGCGGCTGGCTATTGTGCTCCCTGTTGACATTGGAACTAGAGCAGAGAAGCAGGGAGGTCCTTAATCAGCGCTGAAAGCTGGATTAATCACAACCAGCACAGAGGAAGCACAACGGCAATGCAAACCACACTAACGGCACGGCACTACCATGCTGAGCACCAGGTAACTGCTAAGTACACACTGTTAGATTATCCCTGCGGCTTTGCTAATTACACATCCTACATTTGTAACATTAGGTTCAAAGCTCAGGTTTATCTTGTAGCTTTAGTTCAAATTCAGGGCTGAGGGTTAAGGGTTTAGGGGTCAGATTCCGATTACACTTTTCTCGTGGTTGAGGGTATGGTTTACGATTGGGTTTGTGGTTCACATTGCAGTTTAGCAAGAACAATATCAACAACAATCTCTTGTACACAAAAGATGTGTGTACCTCCACATAAACTATCCATCCTGGCCACCTGAGAATACCTGCTGTAACAGTACTCTGAGTTCATGTTCTGCACACATGGATTCACGCACTCACTTTCTCCCTCTCTCTCTCACACACACACACACACACACACACACACGCGCACGCGTGCATGAACACACCCACACATGCACATGCACACTCACACACACACTTACTCATTTGCACACACACATGCACTCGCGGTATGATAAGTCCAGACCTCTTCACACTCAGCCTGTGCTGTTCTCCACAGAAACTCTGCGCATCCACCTTGTCACTCTCCTAATTCTGTTTAACTCCTCCGAAGCTGCAAGCTCTCACTTGCCCCCTGTTGCCTTGCCCCGATTCCTCGCAGCAGTAGATGTCAATGGAAGGCTTGTGAGGTGTTGCTGAAGCAGTGCGTGTTGAGGCAGAAAGAAATGTGCCCATTGCTAACAATCAAGCAGTGTAATCAACACCCAATTAAAACAAAGCCCTGGCTCTGAACACTTAGCTGAAGGCCCTGGCTCTGAACACTTAGCTGAAGGCCCTGGCTCTGAATGCTTAGCTGAAGGCCCTGGCTCTGAATGCTTAGCTGGACCATAGTGTTTGCGAGGAACATAAAAACGGCTGATTTTGTGCTTTTAGAAGACTTGGTAAATGCGGCATTCAGGCGAGAGAGAATCTTCAAGGACTGTTTTGATCCCTGAAATCACAGGATGCCTAATGTCTGCGATTGCCAGGCGGAATGATGCTCAAATCTATGAGATGACTTTGTTTTCTGGTTAAGGGGAGAACACACCACAGTCACACTCCCTCTGCACACACCCATCTGCTCCACTAAACCTACTCTTCAGTCACAGGCACCTGCAGCCGGAGCTCATGGGTGACACACAGGCACCTGCAGCCGGAGCTCATGGGTGACACACAGGCACCTGCAGCCGGAGCTCATGGGTAACACACCAGGCTGCGTCTTTCATACAGTGGCACAGAAATACGGGGTCCCCCTGTAGCCCCGGGACATGATGGGGGGGTCTGAACTGCCTCTGAACAAGGCCGCCATCCAAAGATGGCATCACACGATAAGGTACCTGTGAAATATTGCAGGAGCCTATTCACCTTATACAACATAAAGTTCCATGTGGAGATGAAGTATGCAACATTAATCGGATGCACACAGTTCCAGTACATATCCTTAAGGGGGTGAAGCACGCACGACAGAATGCAGACTTTTATTTTTGGTTTAAGTATGCAGGAGCCTTCACACTGACATTCCTGAGCTTCCCTCAGAGCTCAGCCTTCCCGCATTCACAAAGTCGTCAACGCACTGTCAGACAGCCCTTTAACTCCACCCCAATGTTAAAATTTGCATCTGAGAGTTTTTTTTTTTCTTTGCACGCTGCTGTAAGACCACTACACAGCAACACTACAGCTAGAATCTGTACTACATGCTTAAAGGGATATCACTGCCAGATACCTTCTCATTTTCTCATGTTTCTCAGATTTAAACCCTTGTGCATGTGCAAAATAATTTAGAATGCTTGAGATTGACACAAACATGCATACATGCCCACTCACCCAACGCACACACACACATGCACGGGTGTTTGTGAGGCAACACAAACCCCACTAGCTCTTTTTCTGAAATCAGCTTCAGGGTGGTTGAGTGCACAGGCCTACATTTCCCAAGCACTCCAACTCAAATGAAGGGAAGGATAAAAAAATATGGCAGAACATTTTACGAGCCATGGAACAAAACCACATCGGAAAAGAACAGATGGCGGCCATCTTGTAACCAAACTCCTGGCAGGTTGTGATTGGATGGCTGGCTGTCGCTCTGGTTGGATCAGCAGAGGAGTGGGTTTTAGGTGACCCTGCCCCACAGCCTGGCACCCTGGTGTCCTGTGGCTTGAGAGTGCCGCTGGAGCCGCAGGGATCTTTGCTTTTGGGAACACAAGGCGCCTCCCCCCTCCCTCACCCCCCTCCCTTGCTAGCCCCATCTGTGCTTGAAGGCGATCCAACTTCCGAGCAAGCTGCACACATTTTTGGCCGTCGCCACGGCGTTTTTTCCATGTACTGTATCCACATTCTCCTTTTTTTTTTTCCTACTTTTGTTTTTCAGACAACTCTCTCTTTCTCTCTCCCTCCCTCACTCTTATATGCCAAATAGGAAAAAAAGGAGAGTCAGTGTGAAAGCTTCCATCTATAACTGCTTTTTACAGTCTTCATCAGCAGCAGTGAGCCCATCCCAAACACACACACAGGAGAACCGCACCAAAGCCTGCAAGTCCAACTCTAAATTATTAATAACAGATTAAAAATGAATGGGGGCTCGGCAACCCTCTGCAGCAATGCTAAAACGCACCAGGCTGTTTAGCGCAGTGCAGCCAACACTTTTAGTTCAAAACAAGTAAGAAGAGTGCTTTCTGCAGAGATGATAACACGCTGGAACACAGGTCTAAAACGAGCTTAATGAGTTATGCTGGTTAAGGCCTACCTTTGGAAAACTCACAACAAAGGTGATGTTTACATGGCACAGTGGTTAGGGTGAAGTTAGTAGTGTAGTGCTTAAGGTACATTTTCATTAAAGGTCCATTCCTTAAACATTTTCATATTTTTAATACATTTGTTTTCATGTGGCGCATGGCGTGGCAGCAGTTTATGGATATGACCCTGTGGCCCAACGGTCCAGTTCGAGTCCCTGGGAGGGCACTGAAACTAAACGGTTTCGTGGAATATCCAGCCGCATAAACAGGTAACGTGTAATCTATATCCGCCACCCAGGATCTGCACTGCTGCTGCTAGTTAGCTCAGCAGACATGATGTCTTTGGATATGAAAGTGAATTCAACAAAAACAAGATCTGCAGCTGCCATTTCTGAGGCAGGGCAGCCCTGTCTGTGGACCGTTTCCTGGAAGAGTCCCGGTACGCCAGCCCAGGGCAACAGCAGATTACTTTTCCTCAATCCATTAGATATCTGTGGGATTTTACCATCATCTTCATTATTACTACTATTATTGGCGCCCAAATCGTATTTGTTGCGTTTTCTCATCACGGTTATTGTTCTGTCTGTTCCTACTGGCAGTCAGATTCAGCAGAATATGAGGGTGATGGAGTGAGCCTGCTGTGTGTGACCTACTGCAAAATTCACCCCTGGAATGCGTGAAAGGTCACCCAGGGTCATTCTCTGAAAAAAACCATAATCCATTTCACTTGTGTGTGTCCAACTGTAGCTTGACATTTACATTTTCTGGGAAAAAAAGCACTTAAAAAGTAAAAAAAAAATAAATAAATTGAAGCAATTCCCCAGGGAAAGTATTAGGCTGGACACACAGCATAATTCTACACACTGGATAAGCATGGAAGCCAGGGGCTGCCATTTTACATACAGCTCCAAAATTCATGCACACACAAGCAAAAACATCCAAATTCACAGCACTGGGCAGGCCTAAAAGCCATCATACGCTTTGAAGCATGTTCTCCAGAAGTCCTAGCTTTAAATTCTCCCTACTAAAGCTCACACATGCACAGCTGTTTGCAGTCAGTAAGTGCTTTGTTTTCTTGACAGGAGTATCACTGGAAATATTAATATCCCCTTCTGAAATACACAACAGGGTTTGATAAATGTACCTTATACAAACCTGAGGTCAAAGATCGGCTTGGCGATGATGCTAAGCGCATTCCAAATCTAACAGTGTTTGCATGTCCCGCACACTCGCAATATTAGCGGACCTTGGTCAGTAGCTCCCTACAGAGTACACAGTACACAGGTGCAGCACACAGGTAGGTCTTATGTGATTGGGAAGACAGCTGTGGTAAATGATCCATGTGATCCAACTTTAACTGACAATAGAACACCCTCCTGAGGTTTTGTCTACCTATTGCTTTTGAGCAGGCAGACACCATCTTCCTCTTACAGCAACACTATACTCTAAACCAGGACTCTCTTTTCAGGAAAAAACTCTAAATGACTCCAACTCCCATCATGTTAAGTCATGATAAGTGCAAACCTATTGACGGCCCCTCACTGTCCCTTCCAGTGTAAGAGCTGCCTGGCCAAGGTCATTTTCAGATGGGTTCAAATCTCTACAACATCTGACACAAGCACATTACACATGCCTAGGCAACTGAAAGGCTAGTGAAAAATAGTGAGGTCTGGGGGGGCGTTGTTGTTTGGGTATTGTCAATGGCGGGGGGTGGGTAGGTTCGAATCTCAGATATGTCACTGCTGTGACCACTGGGAGTGAGGAAATTAGGGTGAGTAATAAGTGCAATGCCAGTCAGCCTGGACTGAAAAATCCACCACGAAACAAAATGTCTGAAATATCAGCCCAACCATGTTGAAATATCGGTGCAAAGCTGCTGAAGGCCCCTGCAAACAGAGGACCCATTCTGCACATAAACACACGCTGAAGTCAGGCGTGTATTCACCCTTGCGTCAGAATGAGACACAGTGCAGCAGAGCCCGTCCTTGGCCAAAACTGAACGTTTCCACAATGTCTCCATGACGCTCTGGCAACGCAGTGAGCACCTCGCTGCCAGCTCGCAGGGCGGGAGGCTTTTCATGGGTTTATTTTTTTTGTGTGACTAACATTTCACTTCACGCTCAAACCACACAGCAATAACATAATTACACCACCACCACTCTCACGCTGGGAGAAAAGGACGAATCACGGCCACCGCTTTACAGTCCCTGCCCCCCACCAAAAGGCGATGTGGATAAAAATGCCACGCCTTTCAGCAGAGCCTGGGTGCGGCCTCCTCGTCACAGCCTGTCCGTGTCTCCGGCACTGGGGTCTGCTTTAGGGCTGTTCTGCATTCTGTCACCGTGAGACACGTCACTGGAAACAGCAGCAACCTGCACCTTCATGCACTGCGCAGAGAGACCAGGGGACCACCCCTTCCTCCTGAAAGAACTCCCCCTTTAAAGCCTCTGACAGAAATCATACACACTTGCTCCAGACCAGACCAGAGTGTCCCGGCCGAATCTCCCAGCCGCCACACAGATCCACAGGGCAGGAGCTGCACTGTCGTTTCAGCCGGGCTGGTGCCACGTGGTCTGGCTCGCCGCGCCGGGCAGTGCCGTTACGGGAAACCGAGGCACGCACAACTGCAGAACTAGAAGGAGATCTTTGTGCTGAAAGAGACTCAACAACCTGCTTCCCCATCACGCACCTGGAGGCCAATGCAAAAAACAGGAAACCGCTTTCAGGACGCTTACCTTCCACACCTCCTCACCATACTGCCGCGAGCGGTACTGCATGTACCCAGCAGTGCCACTACTCCTACTCCGTCCTAGTACTGCTGCAACTCCTACCACCAGTACTACTACCAGTTAGCTCATTCTTTGCTTCTGCGGTGAGGTCAGTTGAGAGGAGAGCATGCAGCCCGTGCCCGTGAGGAGGTGTCTTCCCTGGCTGCGTCTGCTGTTTTCACCACTGCCTGCTCTATAACAGAAAATTCCCACCTTTGGGAGCCCAACTCCTACCATTTCAGCGAGTAAAGTAGGTCACAAAACGAGTCAAAAGATGGATTGCTGGTTGGTGCTACTTCCTTGTAGAAACTGATCATTGTCCAGGTTGGACAAACATTTTTCTCCCCACCTGCTGCTGCATCGGTGGAGAGGGAGGCCTGTGCCGCTGCTCCTTTAGCCCTCCCCTTAGCATTTCCGTGTTTAAATCCGGGAGAGACGCGAGCCTGGAATCAAAGCTGGCCCACCGCCATTCAGACAACACGTTCTCTTTCAGCAAGGCAGGGCCAGGAACCTGTTCCAGCAATTCACTCCAAGAATCAGTCAGACCGCCAGGGTGACAGACCATACGCGGCCGTAGGACTGTGGACTGATTCCTGCAGGGGGCGCAGTGACTGCCGCCTGAACCCTGGCCATACACCAGCCACAGCAGGAAGGAAGAGACTGCACACACTGACAGTTTCCGCATCCGATACAGTTTTATCTGATGTGAGACTCACAACCAACCCACAGCCATTGTTTTCTCACTTGCCTGAACTGACCCACTCTCTTTCAGGTCTCTCTTTACATGCTTAAGTGCATTTACTGCAAGGTGGCAAAGCACAGTGGAGGTCATTTTGCTGATGTCAGTTACTGCATCTTCAGATACTGCATGGCTGCAGTACACACAGACAACACAGGTTAACAAACTAAAGTGTGTTAACAGGGCTGCCCGATGCTGGCTCTGAAACCTAACCCAGGTCTCAGGTGGGTTTTTAGTTTACTTAGCGGATGCTTTAATCCAGAATGACTTCCAAGGTTGTCCTGGCAAGATATACACAGATCCTTATCAAAATGTGGTACACAGGTATAGAATAACAGGCAACACATCAGTGATCAACACCGTGGCTGAAAAAGTGCAGTTAAAACACACAGCACACAACCGGAGCTGCATTTAAGCACAGACACAGCGCTGGATGGTGGAAGAGAGCGCTGGGATTCTGCATTAGCGCTGTCTGAGAGCACGGCTCCTGTCAGCGCAGGCTGCGTGAGCACAGAGAGTGAACACAATGCGGGGGGGGGGGGCTCGGCTCGTCTGCCGTTCGGTGACGGGACAGGGCAGGGGGCGGGGAGGGGGCTTACATAACACTCCACCCCGCCCGTACTTCCACAGAAACATTCCTTAAAGGTAAAGCGCGCAGTTTCCCAGCGGTTCTAAGCCTTCAGTCCCAGCTTCCCAAACGACCAGGATAAAAACAAAAATGCCAAAGAGCGGGACAATGGCCTGTCCTGCCAGGGGGGTGGGGTTGGGGGATCGCCTGGGATCCGTTTCACACTGGCAACCGTGGCTGCGCCAGAGTATGGTGCACGTTCTGCTTGGGTGTAACGCGGCACTGTTTAAAGCTCACCTCAGAGGAAAGCCAGCGGATGCAATCAGCAGCGTCTGGCAGCGTTTGGTAATCTCAGAGTGAGAGGGAAATAAAAACCCGGGCCTGAGGACTCTGTGCTTCTGCACTCAATTACGCACAAAAAAACAATCCACAAAGAGGAGAGGTCCTCAGGAAAGAGTTAACCGTGGCTGCAGCGGAGCTCCTACGGCGCAAAAACGATGAGACAGAACAAGTCTGAGACTGACTCCGTACGCACTCGCGCTTCCAGGACCCCAGGCTCAGAAAAGTTGGCACGGACTTCCAAACAAAACGTCCTCTCCAATCATTTCCTCCTACTAACAAGTTTATGGCTGTATTACGGGGAAGCGTCTACTCGATATTAAAATATGAGACCTGCAACTGATTTATAAAAATATAAATTGCGTTATGTAAAACTCCAGATAGCTGCGTGTGTCGGATGTGGGTCGCGTGGGTATGGGGGGTCTATCGCTGAACAAATAACAGAGATTAGCCCCCTGTCATCGCGGGGCTGCCTCATTAAACATGCAGAAGATCATAAAAACTCCTGCTCCCTCTGTATATGATTACTTCCCCCTCCTCAGTCTCTCTCTCTTTACCTCGCTCTCTCCATCTCGCCTTCCCTCTCTTTCCTGTGCATTTTACAAGAGTACTGCTTCCTATTACATACATGACAACAACTTCAGGAGCCTTTTAAAAACAATTTCCTTTTTAAGTAAGGCTTACCTATGAAAAATTTGACTGTTTACTTTACAATTATCATTTAAGGCATGTACCCCTCTGGAGCTTGGAATTCAGTTTCAAAGTTTTCACTGGGACGCGGTTGAGTTTTTTTTAAAAACCGGGTAGGCTGTGCCAGGCTGAGTCCAGAGCTGCTACAAAGCAGATTTGTACAGTCCTGGCACGTCCAGCGAGCTCTCCCTCGGGTTTATTTCTGCTGTGGAGATTCAAACATGCACCCCTGCCTGCCTGAAGCATCTATGAGCGCAAGAGTTGCACAAAAGACGCAGGAACCAGCGAAATGGAAACACCTGTACTTACCTGCTGCACACCTGTGAGGTTTGGCAGGAGGGTTCCACATGGAAGAGAGAGAGAGAGAGAGAGAGAGAGAGAGAGAGAGAGAGAGAGAGAGAGAGAGAGGGAGAGAGAGAGAGAGGGAGAGGGAGAGAGAGAGAGAGAGAGAGAGAGAGAGAGAGAGAGAGCATTAGTGCCAGTCCGGCTTCAGTCATCCATCACACGACACCATTTTCCCACTTCCTTGGGTAACCAGCTGCCTGGCTGTAAGAAATCGTGACTGACTGTTGAATTAGTGTTTTGATTACTGACGTAATTCCACGTCCACCGCTGGTTCAAATTATGGTTGGGAACCGTGCAGACTGCAGGCATGAGGCTATTAATCCCAGCATGCAAACAATGAAATTCAGTCCTTTCAAAAAAGTACTGCATGCAAAACACACAGCGAACAAGATGTTTAGAGCAAAACAGGCATTTTAGACAAGATGAAAAGGCAACAGTATGGCTTGCTGAACTGTAGTGCAGATAACTCAGAATAGAGAGAACAAAAGTTCTAAAAAAATAAGTTTTTTCATATCATAAGAATGCTTTTTCCCCTCAAAAAGAAGTAATACAAACATTATTGTGAACCTCATGGCACAACACAACATCTGGCCTCCAACTCCAATCTGCTGATGCTACAACCATCAGCTCTCATCACATCAAATGCTGGACTGCAAGAGAAGTCTTATCTGCCACTAAAACAGAACCAAAAAATTGTTCTGAGAGGGGGAAAAACCCAGAGAAAAGGGTTTGGCTGAATGTGCCAACGTGTATAATCTGCCTACAAATCAACAGTGAGGGCCACTGACTTCTTTTGTGCTTGGGATGTCCAACCAAACACTTCCCCTGGGTTGCATTTTCAAATACTTGGGCTACCATAATTTCCCAAGTACTTAAATGTCAAGCTGGAACCAGAAACACATGTTAAATGGTCGCAGCATGGCTTTGAGCAGACCAGACCAGATCCTCTGTCCTCATATTCCACTGAATCTGACCGCTAACTGTTACTGGTTTGAATTTCCACTACAAACATATTTTCAGTGACATCTGTGATGTCACAATGAACTGTGATGTCATACACTTTCCAGAGAACAAATCCAGAGCCCTTCAGAGTGGGAGACCTTGCTGATGCAGCTACTTGGGAGCCTACACAGCTATCTGGCATGTTACAGGCAACCCCCTGTACTACAGGACACACCATACGCTACAGGACAGTAACCACCCATTGGAAGACTGTCACATGTCTCACTGGTAACAGATGTGCAGTCACCTGACGAGGCATTCGGAGGTAGTAATCTGAGGAACACAGGCTAACTAAAGAAGTCAAGTGTGTGGGAGAGTTATAGCCCCCTGCCAGCCTCGCAACTTTTCAGAAATAAGATGTGGGCTGGAAGGATCCATGGCAACCACCTCCACGGACTCCCCCCCAGGGGCGGGGGCACCTTTTCAAAGCGATTAGAGTTTCTGCATCTCCATCTGTAGGATTCTGAGAACCACCTACCTCCTCAAGCTCTGATCACTCTGGCTGCATCTCCGATTTCACTAATTAAGTTCCATAATCACGTTAACATTCCACGGGCGCACTTGCATGGAGAGACGTTAAATACAAACACACAGAGTGTGCTTTTCTCCCCCTGCTCCCCTTGAAGGCTCCACAGACCAAGGCAACTACAGGAGCCCAGGCGGTCGACTCAGCCCAGCTGGCCAAGAGCAGGCGTAGTGGCTCCGCCTCCTTTGATTCTGTATTTAGAATCTGGGGCTCATTTAATCTCTGAACCAGTCAGAGAGCTGCAGGGTGTGACTTGTGGACCATTACAGATCTTGAATGAGCTAAACATCATAGTGGAAAAGGCATCTGCTGCACCTTCAGCATTCAAATTGAATGGAAGCAAACAGGAACCATTCCATTTCAAAAAAATCAATCTGAGCAAATCCATACAGCTAATACACAGCGTATAGGCACAGGGTACATACAGACACAGGTCCATGGCTGGGTCTGATTTTTTTCACTGTAACAAATTTGTTGACACTGTAAATTATAGTTATAGTTAAGCAGATTAAAGAAAACAGCTAAAATCCCAAACTTTGCCTACTGCCATCACATGTGTTTGCAGAACCTGGCACACTGCTGGCAGTCTGGGAGGCACTGGCTTATTTACCCAGGGCTGTGAGGGTGAGAGTGGTGGAGCCCATTCACTCAGTGCTCCCTGCAGAGTGAACTCAGGAAAGGGCCGTCAGTGCTGTGGTGTTCTGGCAGGCCTTGTGTTTTACACAAGGATCTCTGCAAGTCTCCAATAATCGCTTTTAAAGGTGCAGGCTTTGCGCCAAGTGGACCCCAGCCCCCAGAGAGGACAGGTGCACCTGCACGCTGTTGCTTAGCGCCCACCAAACTCCATGCAGTGCAGTCACATTCTGTATGCAGGTGAGAACATTTACCTGGAAATATCTCCCAAACTGCACATTACAAACACAAAAAGTTTTGAAGACCATAATTGGAGTAAGGCCATAATTCAAGTTGAGGAGATTCTACTTCTATTTAAGAGGGAAAAAAGGGAAAAGGTCATCTCTGAGGCGTGACGCTTTCTATCCAATCAGAAAGTGAGGTAGCAGTCACATGATCTGCTGGAGACTGGGTATCTGTGAGCGACGCGGGTAACAGATTTGTCGGTTCTCAAAGCTGGCAGCCACCGAGCCTAAATCTGCTGCTGTTGGGAAACAACGGAGGCTTCGGATTGAGATTCCTGCAACAACAGACCCTGATTCACGCTAGCGCAAAGCCCTCCTGCTAATGCGCAAACAAGCTCTGGGTCCAAAAGCTGCTCCTGCCCTGCTGGTGTTGGGACCGGCACTCAGCTCAGAAGTGGGAACAGGTCACATGAACAGGGAGATCAAGGCAGAGCCATCAACAACCTACTAAAAATGACAACAAAGGCCACTCAAAAGACGGCTTCCTCCCAAAACCCTGACTCTGATTAGAGGAACATTGTTTGAAGGCTTGAGTTCCCTTGGAGTCTCATTAGCCTGCTGCGCGCCTCGTCTGGAATCTTATTCTGGGGAAAACATAAAAACACAACCTGCTTTCAGTCCCAGAAACACAAAGAAAGACTGAAAATTAAAGCAACAAGAGGCCTGGCCTGGATTGTGAGGACAGACAAATATCCAGAGACACACAGGCGCCAGTCAGGGGCAGACGGATGGACAGGAATCGGAGACAGACAGACAGGAACCAGAGATAGTGAGATGGACAGGAATCTCAGACAAACGGACAGGATCCAGACAAAGAAAAGGAAAAGGACAAAGGCTTTTCTCCTTTTCCAGGAGAAAAGCCTCTCAGCAGCACCTGACTTACACACACGCGCGCACACACACACACACACACACACACACACACACACACACACACACACACACCTCACACACAAGCTCGCACCTGACATACACGTTTACACCCGACACACACGTCCAGAATCTCTTGTGTCCAGAACAGGGGTTGCCTGCATGTGCAGCAGGTATGAATAGTGACATCACGCACTTGAGTGTGTAACGGCGTGAGCTGGCGGCATTGTTGCAGAGTGGTTACACAGGCTCAGCTCCATGGTAGGGCACTGCTGCTACCTCCCCGCTCACTCTGAATCACTTCAGTAAAATATCCAGCCGTATAAAGTGGATAATCTGGGAGAATCTATTCAGGAATAATGTGGCAAACTGTAGGCCACCAGGCCCTTTGAGGAATATGTGTGGCATGCAACTGCTGTGGTCGGATCTGTCAGTAACCAGCTACATTACATCACACTGTTACCTAAGGAGACTAGAACAGCACTTTGACAAAATAACCGCTGACGCCAGCTCCACAACGACTCAAGCAGACCAGGCAACCTTGCTGTAGGGCCACAAAAGTCGCGCACCATCTAAAATCTGAGCCTGCGACTTTGCGGTTTTGAGTCCAGATTCTTGGCAACCACACCACACTGCCTCCAGGAAGCTAAGGAAAGCGTGTCGCTGTACAGCAGGGATGGAGTATCCTGTCTGCTCTCTGGAGTGCCGTGGCCCTGGAGAAAGGAGGCCAGGGGTCACAGCAGGGCCGGCGCTCTGAAGCTTTCAGTCACGGCCCCAGCACACAGTGGGCATGGACACGTCATTTCTGAGTGTCTCTCCAGGGCTTTCGGGGAGTCGAGAGGCTTTCATGCCTCTTGTTATCCCTCCCTCTCCCTCCCCCTCTTTCACTCTCCCCATCTCTCTTTCCCTCTCCCCATCTCTCTTTCCCTCTCCCCCTCCCTCTTTCTCTCTTCCCCCCTCCAGCCCTCTCCCCCTCTCTCTTTCCCTCTCCCCCTCCCTCTTTCTCTCTTCCCCCCTCCAGCCCTCTCCCCATCTCTCTTTCCCTCTCCCCCTCCCTCTTTCTCTCTTCCCCCTCTAGCCCTCTCCCCCCCCCAACCCAGCAGAGCATGGAGGAGACACTCCTGAATGCAGAGGAGGTAAACCCTGGCTGTCAGTAAGGTTGGTAAGCACAGAGCTGGCCTGTGCTCCGTGCAGACGGGGAGGTCTGATCTGCAGGAGCCCGATAAAGTGGCCATGACTGCACAGAGAATGCCGCACCTGCCAGGCCTGTCCTCCAGGAGGCGCCGGCAGGAACAGCGCTGCAAACCTTTCAGGGTCAATGTTTTCACATGGCCTTCCACAGCAGCCTGTGAGCGCACTCTGCCCGCACCCCGCCCACACACCGCCTGCACCCCGCCCGCGCCCCGCCCACACACCGCCTGCACCCCGCCCGCACACCGCCTGCACCCCGCCCGCGCCCCGCCCACACACCGCCTGCACCCCGCCCGCACACCGCCTGCACCCCGCCCGCGCCCCGCCCACACACCGCCTGCACCCCGCCCGCGCCCCGCCCACACACCGCCTGTGCCCCGCCCGCACCCCGCCCACACACTGCCTGCACCCTGCCCACACACCGCCTGCACCCCGCCCGCGCCCCGCCCACACATCGCCTTCACCCCGCCCACACACCGCCTGCACCCCGCCCCGCCCACACTCCGCCTGCACCCCGCCCCGCCCACACACCGCCTGCACCCCGCCCGCGCCCCACCCACGCCCCGCCATTGACCAACAAGCACGGCATACGGATAGGAGAAAACACAACACTAGAGGAGCATCATTCGGCCCATCAGAGCTTCTCAATCAGCGCCAGTTTAGAGCCATTCTAGCCCACAGTGACTTTGTGTGCATGCGTGCGCATGTGTGCATGCGTGCGCCTATGTGCATGTTTCCCCTCCCAAATGAGCTCTTAATTGATCAGGTCTGGCTGAGCTGCTAGCTGGAAAGTGCCAGCTTTCACCATGTGAGGTCAGAAACAGGCTGCTGGATGTGGGTTTGTCTCGCTAACGGCTCATCAGGCCTCAATGGCCCAGTGCAGCTGCAACACAACCCACAAACGCTGCCTGATCTGCAGTCAGTCTGACTCACTGAGTCACAGACCGCATGGAAGGGTCTGACTCCACAGCAAGCTACTCCATACATTAATAAACTGTGTGTGAAAATGCCTTGTAGTCTGAGTGTGAAATTCAACCTGTGACCTCTGGCTCATCTGACAGTCAGCCATTCTGAGCTGTTCTGTTAGAAACCTGCTGTGTATAATCTCTTATTAATCCCTCTTTTTTTTACACACTGTCATTGAAAAAAGAGAAGGGAGAACGGGTCTCGATCCAGTATCCACCCTGATATCCGATGAATTGGGTCTCCTTTCAGGCCCATCTGTCCTTAGCAGATGAGCTCACAGATGCTGTGTCTCCCGTCTCAACCCTCCAGCTCCTGCAGGTGCTAGCTGCACTGACGCAGCTGGGAGTCTGCCTACCAGCCAATCGGCTCCAAGAACCTGAGGTTGATCCAGCCAATGGCAAGAGGGAGATATTTCACTCTGTCACAGGCTCCGCCCACTGGATTCCTGGCTTTCAAAAACTGCTCTCAGTCACTGACAGAAAAAGGCGTGTCCACGAAACACAAACATTCATTGCTGTTTACACCGTGTTCCCATGTGCTGATAATTCTGCCAAACCTTGCTTGCAGAGAGAATTTGAGCAAAGACACATGATATAAAATCATAAACAGTGATTCCCCTTCTAAAGCACCCTCAGCTGTGCTGTGTCAAACAGCTCACCCTCCACCCACAGTTCTTACAGGAGAGGCAAATCGAAGCACAAAATGCATCTCTAGAGGAAGACACAGCACTGGTGGGGGGGGCGGGGGGGGTTGGGGCGGGTTGTTTGGGGGCATCAGAGCTTGTTTCTGGAGGAGCCATGTCTGTCTGCCTCTTGCATTCTGCAGTTACTGTGGTAACTCCAGAACTGCCACTTCTCGACAGACGACTGTGTCTGCGAGGCTGAGCAGAGCAGGCCTATAAAAGAACACAGGAGTCAGACACAGACCCAGACGACGAGCGCCGAGCACATCGAGAGAGTCCCTGACTGCAGGCAGCCTGCATCCGCCCACGGCCACCAACTCTCTCCTGCACCTGGAGGAAACCTTCACAAGCAGAATTTTAAAAACATTGGCCTACAATTCAAAATTCTTCTACATTTCTTCAGAAAGCTTTTCAGCCCTACGCACGATTCCCCAGGAGCAACATCACAGCAGCACAACAACCAGACTTCCTGCAGAACCCTACTGCCACAGCGTAGAACCCTGCTGCCACAGTGCAGAACCCTGCTGCCACAGCGCAGAACCCTACTGCCACAGCGCAGAACCCTGCTGCCACAGTGCAGAACCCTGCTGCCACAGTGCAGAACCCTGCTGCCACAGTGCAGAACCCCGCCAGTGCTGCCACAGCGCTTCTGCCGTCAGCGATAAGCAGCGCTACCATGTGCCAATGTGCTGGGGGCAAATACATGCTGGCTGTGCCCCATACCGTGTGGCAATACTGTTACTTATACACCGCAGGGTTGCAGGTTTGCATCTGCTGCACCCTTGAGGAAGGTACTTAACCCCAACTGCTTCCTACAGAAAATAAAATACCCAGCTGTACAAACCGATACGGAAAATCCAAGCTGTGCAGGTCGCCCTGGATTAAATGAACTGTGTAATACATGCATCTCCCTTCTGCCTAATGCAGAGTGATTATGAAAGGTAACCACTGCAATGGCAAGAGACAGTATTTCTGTTATTTTATACCTCAGCTTGGCTGATATCCCAAGGCATAACACTGACACACTGCACTGAAACTCTCACCGAGATCTGCGTGCTGCATCCAAAAAACCTACACACCCCTTGCATTTAGTGCTGGTGGCTGCGAACACTGTTCCAGCAACACTTGGTTACTGATACTGGTAAAAGCTGCTGTGTCATCTCGCTATCTGCACAGCGGGAACGGGTAAAGCACACTGGCATGCACATCATGTCTGCTCCAGCGTGTGACAAAGAGGGGGGTCACCGATTTATTTCAGTCAATCGGGGTCCAAAAAAAACCTGTAACTGCTTAGCAAGTACCTGACTGTATTATCTCTACATCTTAAAACAAAGGAGGGGAATCCCTTAAACAGAGCTTCACTGCACGGCTGGTTTACGTGCGCCATGCACTTTCACTGGAACTCTCGGCTGCACATGCAGCCCGTGGACTTTGGCATGCTAGCCATTCATTTAGTGAGGAAAGGAGCTTCTGATACATTTTTAACTAAAAATAGCTGAATAAACTCCTTCAGGCACACTGAAGGGGAGATACTCATCCAGGACTCTCAAAGAATCCACATCCAAAATACTGACAGGCAAGATGAGACAGGCAACAGCGGGATTTAGAGACTTAAATGATGGTATTGCCAAGGAACAGACCATGACAGAAAAGATGTCATCAGCAATGAGCAAATCTGACCACCTGTTTCAGTGAAGACTCTGCCCTGCCACGGTGATTACTTCTAACAGCAAGAAAACCACAACCCTGAACAGAACACATCCTAGTATCACTTGCACACGAGATACAGCTTTATCTGATACCTGCAACAGATAACCCACTTACAAACTACCTGTTTTTTTTTTAGTTCTAGTTTGCAAACACTGACATGTGGGCAATTCCAGCATTTACGCACATGCAAATTGCTCACATATTTGGCATTACAGAGGCTTTGCCAGATGATATGATCCACACACAGTAACACCTCACACACTGATAAAAGTGAAAATCATTTATTTCAGTCACTCAATCTCCCGTTCAGCCATTAGGAGCAGCTGTCTGGCCTTGAGGTCAGAGAGACAAAAACAAACATAAACAGCACCAAAAAAAGGCAGAGGAATTCAGATGCGGTCAGCAGCAGTGAGCCAGACCCCTGAAGTCCATCTCATCTCTCTTCAGACATTTCACCAAGGGAACACAGGTCAGGGGACACTGCTTGTGTGCCCTGGAGCAAGGTAAATGCCGCACGTTGAGTCAACAGTATTTCAGAATTGCTTTTGTAAGAAATTCTAGGTGCCTGCGAAATGCAAAGTTGTTTACGTCACATTGGAAGATAGTCCCGTGAATAGTATAAAGTGACGGAAGCGAGCAGTTGGTTGCCAGACAATTTTTGACAGAGCGGCGACATTCGTCTGAAGCTTCTCCTCTCACAGAAGGGCCAGAATGACTCAGCGTTTATCAATATGTGACTGAGTGACTGCCGTGAACCGGGGAAGGCAGACATCCGCTCACATCGCTGAAGCAAGACCTTTTGCATCATTACCAATCCTCGAAACGGTCTGCTTCACTTTCAACATAACAGGGGCGCTGAGCGGTACGTCGTGTTCTCATAGTAAGTGTTTGACCCAGAGTGTGTCGTATTTTCTTTTCCCCTACAGCGTCTTTATATGCATTTTTAGCCGAGGAGCTGGGGACTTTTCCCGAAAATTTACGGTGACCTCACCCACCTGTGCCCACGTGGACCAAAAACAACGTATCTACTGTCAATCTGGCTGCCTTCGTTTATAATTTCAACTAATTTAAATAATAACGATAATAATAGGATGGGGTTACATGATCTAAACCCATCATTTCCCGTTATTCCCCCTTCATGTTTCCGTGCCCAACCACCGAATGGCACTAAAACGCAATCGAGTGCAAAAGAGAGACCACACCCCGCGCGCTCTTCGGACTCTTACTCAGGAAAAGGCCTTTACTAATAATAAAAGATTATTAATAAAAAAACGAACGCATGGAAACGTTACAAATATGTCCGCATGCTTGCAAAACGCTTTAGTTATACTTTTTCAATTTCGTGTTTTACCGTCTGAACTTCTGCATGATGAGTAAATAAACTGAGAAACGGATGAAAAGAAGAATCCCCTCACTCAATAGATTGTTTGTAGACTACTTGGATAAACGTTAAACAGAAACGTGCAAAAAACTATCACCAACAGTTGAAATTCCGCTGTAAAGAGCTACACTCTTTAGATAGTTAAGATAAGATAGATAAGATAACACTTCTCAGTAACATGCCGCGGACCGCCCCATATAAATTTAATAAAGTCGGGGGAGTTATTGGATTTAAAATATCAAAGCACAGTTGTGCGGCTATGCTTCTTGGTCAAAGATGCATGCACTTTGTCCGGGGGGCATGTTTAACTATAATCTAATAACGAACTGCTAACTGAATATTGTACCGTTCATAGGCCCAAATAGAGGACTAAAACTTTTGACCAAAATAAGCCGATAGTCAGTATAGCAGGGAAATTGTTCGGTTTTAGATATAAACAGGACGAACGTTTTACCTGCCACCTGTAACCAGGTGGAGGAAGGGGGAGGGGTGATGGCTGGGGTGTAGGATTGGAGATTGTGAGTCCAGGAAAGCGGCCTGCACGTTCAGAGACAGACTGGAGGCAGCAACACTTTTTTTCAACTGTCTTTTTGTGCAGTATCGAGAGGATGTATGCAATTAGGACAAACGCAGGCGATTTCATTGGCAATGTCAATAAACTAAGGTAAACCAGCTGTGCTACACAACATCTACTGCCTGAAGGCGTAATTTTCCATGAACGTACTCACCAGCAGGTCCACTAACCAATGACATCATGAGAGAGATTCGGTTCTAGAGACCAATGCTGCATGTATAATATAACAAAAAGGAGGAAATGATTTTGTCCGGGGCAAAGTTCTCCTTGACCAAACTGCACATTTTAAATCTTTCATCACTACTTCAATGAAGCCCAAGCGGTTTTGGCAGTATTAAAAAAACAAAGCTGTTTCGCTAATACAACAAAAAAACAGAGTACTTAGAAGATTATATGTTCTCCACTCTCTTACACAAAGACCACAGAAATGCATAAAGGCCCTTATTTCAGAAATGTCTCCGTTGCCACCAAATTCATTTTTATTCAGGGCTGACAGACGCTCAGAGACAGTGTTCACGGCTATGAGGAGTGTGAATATGCAGGCAACGAAACTGACACAGCGAAAACGAACTTCGCAAACTTCATGAAAAGCAAAGTGTGCATGTTTATGGAATGTGCTTTTCGCTGAAAACACACTGTCGTTCGTGTCTTAATGTGAGCAGAAGTGGTTTCCCCAACCCGTTTCACTGGTAAACGGTCACGGCAAGTAACCCTTACATTTACAACACTTATTATTAAAACAACAATTATTAAAACACGTACAGACAATATCTGATATTTCAGAAAGCCTCTAGGCGAAAATTACAGGCACTGTTCCATATATAAAACCATACGCTGTGGTTAGCAGCTAAACATAAAAATAGCCTCCCCAAACTGTAACTCATGGTAAGGACTGGGGTTGTGCTGCTGTCTATCATTTAACTACAACTTGGTGAGAGTTCACAGATCACTTTTGTTTTTCCATTTTCCATTCATTGAAATACATTCTTCGACGTCAGACGGAAAAGCTCTCCCTCAATCAGTCCACAAACGATGTGATTTAAAACAAACCGCATGTGTATTCTTCTTTGTATAGTACCAATCAATGCCATCCCTTTTAAAAACATATGACGTCACAAAATAATTCCGTATCGGGGCATTTTAACTAATGATCCTAAAAACTGACATAATAAGAAAAATGAATGAAATGCACCAGGTCTTCTTATTTAATTTTGACTTCTGCTGGACGGTCGATCGACTGAAGAGAGGTGCCAGAATACACTCAGAGCTTCAATGGATGATCTGCCAAATTTTGCGAGATACGATCACATCTTAGGGCTTAGGCAAAGAGCGAAAGCAGCCCATGCAAAAGGTAATACAACACATCAGAGCATGTGTGCATCTATCCGACAAAATAAACCGCTCTACCATCTAATCTTACCAAACCAACGGCATGTGCGGTGGATTCACATGCTGGCTTCTATAATATGAACCACGAGTATCGATAGGCCTACATTAATTATATTTTAGCAATCTTTAATATTTTTTCCAACTTGTTAGGGAAGCACATGTTGATGACAGCACACCACACTTCTATGGTCTGCGTATAAACCTGAGTTAGTACGTCTTAAAGAGTTAAATATATTATGACGTTTAAACGTGAAACAACAGGCCAGGGTCTGCATCTGGATCAGTTATAGACCGCAAATTAGTGACGGGCCAATTCAATAGACTTCGATAAGCGCCATCAGCTCTGAACTAATCGGGAATAACGTGGACAAACGCAAACAGAAAACACAAATACAGAATGGATCCGATCAGCTTTCACTTTTTCAGGACCGATAATTAATTTAGTCTGACTATAATCAGCGGCGGAAGTTAAAGCGAGAATAAGGCACGGCAGATAACGCCGCTCTGAGGTAACGCAGATAGCGCCATTCTCATCAATCTGATATGAACTGAAATCTGATAATGAAGCGTGCAGGGGGGACGCACCGTATTGCGCGATTGCCCACAAAATGTTAAACCCTACAAAACAAGCCGCCAGCTGCCACCGACTGCACTGATTTTTTTTTTACATATTGAATGCCGCGTTTTAGAACAAGAAAAAACATCCAAGTGCTAAAAAATGTTGAGTAAGTTTGTAAAGAGTCGTGTCGTTCACCATAATTAGGTATTTATTCACAGGCAATGAAATCGTAAACAAGTCTTAAAGTTGTTAGTTTGTGACACGTGTCATGTTATTTAACTGCTTGTCATTCGGTAGAAATGAGTTTAAATGCAATGAAATGAGTTTCTCAACATCCAAATACAGCCAAGGAGTCTCAACTAGGGTTTTGTCTGAGCCGATTTAATTTCTTTTTACGACAACCAGCAGTCTGTTACACAGTTTATCTTAGTCAAACACATTAAAGTTATAACTGAAATATAACTGCAGCTGCACAGCTCACAGATTCTCCCAGTGCATTTCCGAATCGGCTGTGAAAACGTTCCGTACTTACAGCGACCGGGCAGCTGTCGATATCGTCACCAGCTTGCAAATTAACTCCTGTTCTCACACGGCGCCGCTACACCGTCTGCCGTTTGATCTGAAATACCCTCTCCCGAATGGCAGATTCTCCGATCGCCCAGAATTCTGATACATTGCATGTAGCGAAATCTTTATCTACGGCAACCCCAGAGGGACAATCGTGGCAATTTTTGTTTCTCATTACAGTTTGTTCGCCCTTTAGTTATATTTATGTCTATGTATTTCAACTGCACAATATTTCAAAATGGCTCTAGTGGATTGACTTAAACCACGCTTGAAAAAAAAACGGCGACTACACTGTCAGTTACCCCACTAATGGTTGTACTTTTGCGACTCCTTGTCTTAGTAGTGCGTACACAGATGAGACACTGTAAGGCACGACATATCATACATTAAACGTATTTAACAATTATGCAAATATCTTATTTTTTGTTGTCGGTTCTGAGCAACCAATGAGACAGATATGATTTCGTTAATGTCCGACCTACTTATGCAGACACTACCGCAACTGCACAGACTCGGTTGCCTAAAAATCAGTTTCAAAAAGATATAATACCATCAGCCGCTGGATGAGAAGTCTTCGCTTTTGGATTATAGCCAGTAAAATCAGGATTACGGAATGGCCAGAAATGAAGTATCAATCCAATATAACAACAGTAACAGGCTAATGGATAGGACGTGCATGCACTATGCAAAAAATACAGTCATACATTTCGCCTAATATGTCACGACTTAATCCATAAACTACAGCAACGGTAGAAATGCAATTTCAGAACTTAAAGAGTATTCACTGAATCTGAAGATCAGTGTTCCAAAAGGGTTAACATCGCTGCAGCCTTTGCGCGACAAAAAATAAATAACAGATTTCACATGGAACAAGTCTTCGCGCAAATAGCCAACAGACAGCCTAATTACCACACAAACACTTCAGAGAAGTTGCGAAGAAACTCTTTCTGTCGTTGATCCACCCGTTTGCTTCTATGCGTTTTACAATATACATATCTATCTTAACAAATGCTGTCTGAAACTATCAGCCGACGCAAACAACTTGTATTTAAAACCGACCACTATCTGTTCTTTTACATGTTTTATGTTTTAGGCTGTTCTGACGCAGAGACCGTTTTAAAACACTCATTGAAACGTGCTCATGGAATTTTCAGCAAAGACTTTTTCTCCAAATGATTTCATACCCGCCCTCATTAAGCATTGGCTTAAGACGGCTATTGGGCAAGCACTTATTCGGGGCAATCTTCATAAAATACGGTGGCACGCATATCACATTCGACTGCTATCTCATAAACTCAGCATTTTCATTACATGCGTTACAGATATGAAAAGAACTGACACAGACAATTACATCGACTACTTTTAAATGGACGTCACTTTTGCAACAACTGTTTTTTTCCACTGACTGAAATATTGACGTTTAAAAAAAACAGAAGCGAAATTCCAAACCTCTCCACGCAGCCCGCAACACACCGAGTGTGTTTTGCGACGCACCGGTGGCGTGTTCCTCCACACCCTGCAACAGCGCGTGGGCTGGCGGCGTTCTTACCTACGAGCCGCGAGACGGAGGTGAGCGAACGCGGCGCGTGCCCTGAAACGACCCAGCCGAGCAGAAAGTCCGGACAGATAAACTTCAACATGGACCCGGGAACAGCACACTGAAACAGACGCTGCAGCGCGCAGATTTATCGCTATGGGGAATCAGAGAGCTTTTGTGTTTCTGTCAGCAACCAACCACAGCCTCGCCCTTGCCTATCTGCTTCGTTTTAGGCCACAAGTCGCTGTGCAAAGTCAAAACTGCATGCAAAGCACTGGGGTGCACACGCTGCGGGTGAGGGGGATAGCTGCGCTCTGCTCATACCCGCGTAGTCTCTCAGAAAATAATTGGTGAGACAGCGTCTGTCAGATTTTTTAACATTATCTGTCGAAAACTTCAGAAGCAATATCGGCGAAATCAAGCGCGTGATTTAATTTGTTGTCAGACATTGATGTCGAAGCGAATGTGGCTGGAGAACAGATATTTTAGGAAAAGGGTGTAAATTTAGAAGTCGGAGTGGATGTCAGCCGCAGAAGGGCTGTATGACGCATTTTCCGCCTCGGTGCTTGCGGCCGCCGGCTTTGTTTTGTTTTCTGTGCTTTTCTTAAGATGACTTCGTGCAATGCATCGAGATCGCTGCTGTGGAGGCTAAACTGCCCCTTTCACGTGCCCGTCGCTTGCTGATTAAGAGGTAAGTTTAAACGGTAAAAGACTTCAACGGCGGTGGACACGAGTTTCCCGGTGCTTACGGAACATAGTTTCGCTGTCTGTTGTGGGTTTATTGTCCGGCACAGAGGCAAGTCGGTTCAGTTACCGTACTCAAATGTACACCAGCAGTAGCCTGTTTGGGATTCGAACCTACATATTATTGGTTGCAAGTCCAGATAACTGCTGGATGTGAACTCAAACGTGAAAGAAACGCATTTTCGGAAACGTAAATGGTGATTTAACAGGCAGTTACCCGAACCCCCGTTATATCACACGGCCTAATGGGTAATAAAGCATTTCTTCAATGACGCCAATCAAATCCATGCATACTATCCCAGAGGTGTTTACTTCAATAATCTGTCAGTGCTTTTACCTTTACTGACATTGTCAACATTAAGCACTGTACAATAACAGGTGGATGTATTGTAATTGTAGTTTCATAATTCATAATGTAAAGTTTTGCATGTATGTAGTCCAATATCATTAGCGCTGGATTATGTAATTGATTTAATGAAATTAGTTGCATTTCTCCACTTGTTTCACCTGACTTGTGGCATCCTTTCTAATGCATGAATTATTGGTTGGGTTTGGTAATATGTACTGACACATAGCTTGTGCCAGTGTAATCTTTTTAAAAACTGAAACTCTGACTTGACATTGAAAATTGTTACTTGCCGCAGGTATTGGTAATCCACCCTG
>NC_050603.1:1467500-1477500 GCF_013368585.1 Megalops cyprinoides
GCCCTGCCAGGCATTCTTTTACCCACTTGGTATTTAAACAGGGGGCCTACATGCTTCTCCCCTGACTGGCCTTTGCACTGATGTCAGCAACATTTGGCAGAGAGGACCAATCACAGCAAGCTGACGTGATTAGGGGCGGAACTAGGAATCAGCCTAGGTGTGTTTCAGCAGGCACTTGGGAACATGAGAGCAATAACTCCTCCCCCTCGTCGAAGGACAGGTGTAACAGGGATTTATTGGTCGAACCATAAAGGACCTGTTTCCAATTGTTCTGCATAGGGCACTCAGACACTCGGCTGATACACAGAAACAGCAGAGGCTACTTATAAACTCTGAGACAAAACGGAGACTCCTGACTCTGACAGCTGCTTGTCTCTGCCAGTGAGGACACTGCTGTGGGGAAAAAACAAGCTTTTTCAAAGCCCAGTACAGCAGGTCCTCTCAGAATCCCGGGAGACAGAGAGTGACAGAAAAGGAGACACTGCAGCCTGACCAACGATTGACCTTTCTCATATTCACATCTTAATCATTCTTCACTGTCTGAATATTTGTGAGGTCTATCTGTGAGCATTATCGTCTTTTTTAAATGGTTGTGTACTTTTTATGAGTTAGGCAGCAGTATTTAATCTGAAACATTATGCGTCCTGACATTTTGTGTTTGGAAATGTTCTGGAAATACAATCCAAATTATCGTCATGTCAGTGAAGCTCGACTGAAATGAGTTGAAAGGGAGAGGGAGAGAGAGGACAGAGGCGCGGGGGACAGAGACACAGCGACGGAGAGAGACAGAGACAAAGGGAGAGAGAGGGAGAGAGAGAGAGAGAGAGGGAGAGAGAGGGAGAGAGAGGGAGGGAGGGAGAGAGAGAGAGAGAGAGAGGGAGAGAGAGGGAGAGAGGGGGGGAGCGAGAGGGAGAGAGAGAGGGAGAGAGAGAGAGAGAGAGAAAGAGGGAGAAAGAGAGAGAAAGAGAGAGAGAGAGAAAGCGAGAGAGAAAGAGGGAGAGAGAGAGCGTGCAGCGGAAGAGAGCAAACTGAAAGAGAAAGGCAGGATTCTTTGGTGAACGAGTCATGACTCAGCTCTGGAATTATGGGTAAACTTAATGACAGGCGAAATGAGGACAGGAGCGTTAGATCACTCCCCAGCACACAGCCCCAGACGAGCCGCGCCAAGCCCATGCGGTACCCAGTCTAATACGACCTTTGACCCCTCCCTCTTAGAACTGGCAGTGTTTTCCTGCTGAACCCCACGACCTCGTCCCGGGGGGTGCAGCCAAGAGCGCGCCGGCTGCCAGGGAGCACTGCTGCTCCGCGCCAGCCCTCTGATTTTCCTCCTCTGTTTTTCCAGAGAGGACTGCGGAGCAGCAGCCCTGTAATAAACACACTCTGTGTGCCGCTCCGAGGACGGCACCAAAGAGCTTTAACTCTTTACAGCACATTACTGTCGTTTAGCAGACGCTCTTATCCAGAGGGACTTACTCAGGTTGCAGTTTTGTCCATGTATACGCCTGGATATTGACGTTTTTTTGGGGGAAGTACCTTGCTTAAAGGTAGAGCAGCAGCGCCCCTGCAGGGAATTGAACCAGCAGCCTTTCAGTTACAGGTGTTGCTCCTTACAGCTACACCACACTGCTGCCTGCTATTACTATTATGAGTTAACAAGGGGAACAGTCTTTTGTTTATCAGTACTGACCAAACACGACTATCTCTTAGGCTACAGGACCGGGTTCTAGAGATTCACACATCCCAGTCTGTGGCTGACTGGACACCTGGAACAGGTGATTAAAGCAGTGATGGGAGACACAAGGCTTTATGAACCCCAGAGTGGGTAGAGGTTTCATGCAACAGCGGTGATGCACTGCTAATCACCTAACCCCTAACCACTCAGCGAGTCACTCCTGGAAAAAGAGGTTGCTCTGAGCGGAATGGTGATGGTGAGGAGGAGGGACAGAGGAAAGAAATCAAACCTCTTTCTCTATGTGGGTCCTTGCCTTCTTGTTTCCTAGATGCTTTTCATGAAATAACTTGACTGTTTCTCCCAGCCCAGGGCCATTTTTTTTTACATTTTAAACGTCTGCTGGACTCGTGCAGGAGTGCAGGGTGTAGTGAATGCAATCCTCCAACACACTCAATGACGAACGCGACCATTTCCCACACTGCCAGGCAGCCAGCGCACTGCAGTCAGTCGAGCAGAAACTGGCAGATGGACACAGCTTCACTGACTGCGTCCCAGCAGCCTGCAGACGGCTGATGATTCAGAGTGCCTGAGAGCAGCGAGAGGATTCAGAGGATTCAGAGTGCCTGAGAGCAGCGAGAGGATTCAGAGGATTCAGAGTGCCTGAGAGCAGAGAGAGGATTCAGAGGATTCAGAGTGCCTGAGAGCAGCGAGAGGATTCAGAGGATTCAGAGTGCCTGAGAGCAGCGAGAGGATTCAGAGGATTCAGAGTGCCTGAGAGCAGCAAGAGGATTCAGAGGATTCAGAGTGCCTGAGAGCAGCGAGAGGATTCAGAGTGCCTGAAAGCAGAGAGAGGATTCAGAGGATTCAGAGTGCCTGAGAGCAGAGAGAGGATTCAGAGGATTCAGAGTGCCTGAGAGCAGCGAGAGGATTCAGAGTGCCTGAAAGCAGATAGAGCAGCGAGAGGATTCAGAGGATTCAGAGTGCCTGAGAGCAGCGAGAGGATTCAGAGTGCCTGAAAGCAGAGAGAGGATTCAGAGGATTCAGAGTGCCTGAGAGCAGCGAGAGGATTCAGAGGATTCAGAGTGCCTGAGAGCAGCGAGAGGATTCAGAGTGCCTGAAAGCAGAGAGAGCAGCGAGAGGATTCAGAGTGCCTGATTCAGAGTGCCTGAGAGCAGCGAGAGGATTCAGAGTGCCTGATTCAGAGTGCCTGAGAGCAGTGAGAGGATTCAGAGTGCCTGATTCAGAGTACCTGTGAGCAGCCACTCAGCTACTCTGGAGCCCAGGCCAATTCATTTTTAATTTAGCTTCTAAGTTACAGTGGCCAGCTTTTTACATTGGACTGCATGGGAAATTCAAAGAAAACCCCACTGTGACAGACACGCCCCACGGCACAGAGTCTCCAGCGGTCTAAAATCCCGAGGACTCTGTTGTCTGGGGGGGCAGAACTGAGTGACCTCTGACCCCACTCTCCTCCTCCTGTTTCACTGTTTTCCTGGGTCTGGTCTTGTGCTCTGCGCAGATTTCTGCAGTAAACTGCAGATGCTGTGTGTGGGAGCAGGATGATGTAATGTCAGAGGCGTAAAATTACAGCACAGACACATGGTTGACAGCAGTGTCACAAAACAAAAAAACATGTCAATCACAAGAGCCAATCATAGTCTTGCAAGATAGTTAAGGACCAATCACTGTACAATAATGCAGTACTGGGCCAATCATAGCACAGTAATGTGGTGGAGGGGACACAACAGTGATGTAAAAATGTGATCCGCATCCATCGTCATATCATCTCCATATCATTGTGACAGTGCTGAATTTGATTGGAGGGAGGAAAACAGCGCTATCCTGTGAGGAGAGAGAGCCTTCTGTCTGCCCTGCATGCGTCTGACGTCTGACAGCTCACTCTGTCTCTGTGTCTAGTTCACACCAAGTGCAGCAAAGCGCAAAAAAAGAGACAAAACAAAATAAAAAGCAGGGAGGTGAGGGCACAGGCAACCTTTTGAACCTGTCTGCCCGATCCATACCTAAAAATAGCCCCTGCTTTGGAGAAGAGCCCCTCTGGGAACAAGGCCATTGGCTCTGGGAGCTGTCAGACAAAGTTAAAATCAACACGCAAATTTGCGGGACCGCCCCTCGGGCCAGCTCACGCAACCAAAGAGACAACCCTCTCACCGGAGGGAGCTGCGCACAAGGACAGCCGTCTCACGGGAAAGAAATGAAATTACAAATGCAGCAAATACATTTTAGCATTACCACTGCCCAGTGAGTCCTACATGTATATACAGAGCCTCGTAGCACGTATTACAAATATTGATTTTTTAACATTGTACAACATTCATGTACAATTACATGCGAGAGTGATGACAGTTGATAGATACGATAGACATCAAAAATTCCTCCCTGTTCATTGAGAGTGTTGCATATCATTACTATTATTATTATTATTGGTGCTTTCACTGTCTGAATATACATGTCTATTTTCCTATCAAATGAGTAATGTAACATAGACCACTTCCCTGGCTATTCATACCATCCTGTTCCATTCATTGGTCCGTTGTGTTAGAAATAAGATCTTATTGGCTGCTTACATACAGGCATTAAAAACAAGCAGGTCATACACATGGTTTCATAACAATTTTTCCCCAGTACTATTATGAACATAAAAGACCCAAAAACGGATTCAGCGCTCAGGAATATAACAGTCATCATTGTTTAGCTAATAAAGGGCTTTAGGAGTGATCTTCCCAAAATACAGCCCAAAAAAAACATTCCCCCAAGTAAGGAAGGTGCAAGGGTTTCACAAAAACTGTGAAAGCACACAGGAGCTATTTATGAATGCTGTGAAAAGCAGAAGCAAATCAGATTTCAGATATTGATGAATATAAGTGTGAGTGCTTCCCCGGTCACAAAACGCAGTCAGAACCCACAAGTGCGGCGTGTCGACCCGCAGATTCACACACAAAGTTGGAAAAATAGAAAATGGACAGATGTGAGAGTCTGGCATTGATAAGCGCAGCTCCATGGCCAGGACTCCAAAGCTGGCCGGGATCCGGGGTCAGGGGTACGGCGCAGACGACCCCCCCTTGCACCCCCCAGCCCCTGCCCCCCACCAAAAAAAAAAAAAAATCACAGCCACGGATCACAGACAGAGAGGGAATATCTGATGAAAGTGATATACACACTGACAGTGTAAGCCAATAGTCAGCATCACAGCTTCCCAGCCCTTTTATGTCCCTGAGTTAAACTCATGGTTTTAGGCTCTCATTTCTGTTAGTTTGGGAGCCACTGGAGTGTGAAGCACATCAAACAGTTTTTGAAGTGTGAGACATTTTAAAACTTTTATTTCAGCCATTCCTTGTGTACTTTGTGGTGAGCCTGCCCATATATTTCAGTGTTTTTGATAAACATGCATTATGTAGAGTTTAACAAGCCTCGTGCCCCAGTTTCCTGTAATTTTACTGTCCTCTTTAATTGAGCGAGAGCTCTCTAGCCCTGAGACCCAGCCAAGTGTTGCGTAACGTGGAGATGCCTATGGGGTATTAGTGCCACCTTGTGGTAGGCTGCAGGAACTGAAGATGCCTTTTCGCAGGGGGCGTGAGACGCGTAAGCTCCAGCTGCTTTCCTTGGCTCCTGTAACTCTGCCACTGTGATAATGGGACTGACGTGGGAACTTGGGAGAGTTTCATGTGCGAAGTGTCTGCTGGAGAGTGTCCTCAAAATGAGGGCGTGTTGACTTTCTAACAAGTCTAGTCAGATTAGCACAAGTTCACTTGTGGTAGGGCTTATATAGTGTTATGCTCACACTTACAGGTCTGGGAGTGTTGTTAGCCTTGTCTGACACTGGTGCTCATTCAACTTGAATGGATACACTTATGTTCTATTGTGTTGGAAGTTGCTTCTTCTAAATGCATGCAAGGTAAAGTAATGATGAAATGCATGCATTCTGAAAAGGTGCTAAAATCAGCTTTCTCTCTGCAGCCCTTGAGTTTAGATAAAGGTAGAATAGGAAGTGCACCATATCTGACAAACACAGGCTTGTATTTATACCTTTGGCCACGTGTGCTGCTACACATGCATATAAATGACCTCAGGTGGCAGGTATGTCATCTCGCAGGTTACAGGGTAATGGGGTATACCCCAAACCCCATACCCACACAGCGCCCAGAGTCTGGTCCTTTCTGGGGTTATTTTTACAGACATAAACACAGTCACCCCAGGGTCTGACTCATTACAAACATCTGCACCATCTAACCTTGTTTCAGCATACAGAATTTGAACCTAATCTCATACAGCCTTGCAGCTCCCAAAAGTTGGACCTTTTCCCACTTTATTTCTTATCTTCTTATCTCATGCTTCTCAGTCTCTTATTTCCCGCCACATTGCATCATTAGTAATGATCCAGGCAGTGAATAAGTCTTCTTACTATTGGTCTCTACCACATATTTAGCTACTGTCTACATCTGATAATAGTAGCCAATGAGCGTTGGGTAGCGAATTGGTTGACACAGACAGCCAGGGGGCATTGTGGGAATTTATCAACTGTGACTGTCTACTGCGTACTGTAGATGTGCCTGTATGACACCAGTCCTCTCTCTCTATAAGTCTGTACACTTGCATGAGCAGAGCTGCCTTTCAAATAACTGACATCAAAATGAAGCAAAACTACACTACATAACTTTGGGTAACATGACCTCACATGAACTGAAAAAAAAAACAACTCCAAAGCAAACCTGCCAAGGATTTCCTTTATTCTTTCACTTTTTCCAGCGTTTTCTTCTTGCCCAACGTTTCAGGAATCGGTCCCTCAAGTTTAGCTGTTTCTCAGTAACTGACCTTCTACAGGCTTAGCCTTACCTCAGTAAAACCTGTGCACATGTTGAAATTACAAATATGGCCTCATTCAACGGTCCGCCACTAGAGGGGGCGCTAGTGTAAAAATAGCAGGAGAACACGGACAGCAACGGAGATCCCCCAGTTCATCAGCTTATATCAGGTCTATCCTGTACATGGATACGTCACATTATATATTTTTCTCAAACCAGGGGAACTAAGAAGAAAAAACAAAGAGTTTTAAATTCACAACACAGTTAAAAGAAAAATCTAGAATATACATGCTGAGAACATCAAGCCATTACATTGCATTTATTTAGCAGACGCTCTTATCCAAAGCGACTTCCAGGCAATAGAGCGTCAGTCTATTCAAACTGAACGAGCAAAAGCCCACCAAAAGCAAGGCGTTGGCAAGCAATTCCATACGCTTCACATGATCAACAAGCCAACAGACAATACTGCAGCAACTAAATAAATACATGTCATACATCTCGGCAATGGGAATCATATGAATTTTCATGATGCTGGTGTCATGCACAAATAAGCCGTTATCCGTTTACTATTTTGACATAACGGTTATCTACATGTATATTAATTGCCGGCATATTAAGGTTATATAATGGCTTCATTAGAACATTTAGAGAACTGAGTGCAGTCCCGACCGCCACATGATACAGACGCAGAAGTGCTTCAGAAAGCAGAGATACGCAATGTTAATGCAAATGCGAACTTCTCTTTAGTCTGAGTAAAATGAGTAGGCCTACGTAGGCGAATTGACTCAGGTTTTACTTTTTAAATTGCTTTTTAAAGTGGATTACAGAAACTATTTCCAGGTGAATTATGCCTGTCGAACATGGAGGCATTGGTGCAAACTAATTGATGGTGAAATTTCAACTGACACCAGAAGTATTTTTACAGTTATGAACGCATTCTATTGCTTACGTGTACGTACAGCAGATAATAGACCCCTGGCTGGATCACTCAAAACCAGTCGAGACCGCAGCCATTGTGAAGCGGCGTGGAAGACACTGGTAATAGTTTTAAAGTTCAGCCCTATTTAACAAAGCGCAGTATGGTGAGACGCGACGGTATTTATCTTCACTATTTCGCTAGTGGAACACCTTACTACGTCACAGCAGCGGCTGTCGAAGCCTTTTATTTTAAATGAACTGCCAGCACTCTACATAGACCCGCACTGGCTTCTGTTGCGTCACAGAATTTTGGAACGTTCTATTGGCCAGAATTACTGAATATTACTGTTATTCTTTATGTTGAATCATTAACATATAAGTCTATCAACACGTGGTTGGCAGAAACACACAGACAAACTGTGGCTATTTGGACAATATCAATATTAGGAAATATTAGAATATTAATATTCGGAAAATGCAATACTGTCAGACAGCCTTTCACTCTGAACACTCATTCTGATGTACTGTTAACAATCATTAACTTTTAATTTCGAGAATGCGTTTTCACTGCTTAACCGACTCAGGTCTGCGGTCTTTTAATTAAGAACGAATAAAGTGAACAGCACACATAAATGAATTTTGTTTGACAGACAATCATATGACATCGCCGGGATCACCTTCTTTCATCATAACATGACATGTTATCAGTATTAATACATATATCATTAAAAACGAAATAAAATTGTTTTACGTATTTGCAACGAAAAAAGTTGAGACACCGTGGAATAATAGTGGAAAATTCAAAATTCCCTTCGTAAATCGTGCCCCCTCTGAGCAAGGCGGACTCTATGCAAATTAGTGGGGAACTTTGCTTTGCTTTGGGTAGCTGTATTTGGGTAGTGGTACCTGGGCTAGGTACTTCAATCGCTTCCATAAGTATCCAGATGGATAAATGTATGAAATTATAACCTGTGTAAGTCGTTCTGGATAAAAGCGTCCGCTAAGTGACAATAGTGTATCTTAATATTACTGGAGGTGAAATTTAACTTTTAGATCATGACTCCTAGGGGGCTCTGAGTCCCCGCACATCCTTAGGTTTCGGGTATTTGAGAGACGCCGGCCTTCGAAACCTCCCGCAGTTTTTCCTGTCTCCACGAGGTGGGAGTGTTGCACCGGTTGTCTGAAGTCTGTCGCTTGGTTGAGGAGCATGTTTGGTGAGTGCGTTGTGTTTGCAACAAGCGGCTCAAACAAATCATTACTGTGGCAGATGTTCTGTCATTGTTTGCGATGGGTAAACATTCCCACACGGTATTACACTGTTTAACGTGCATACCACACACTCCTTACTGCATATCCGCTGTAGTCAGATAACAAGCTCGCTACACTTTAGAAAAGAGAATCCTTTCCATCATGCGAGCTATTTACTATGTCTGTCAAGAGAAATCCACCGCTTTGCGTGGTTTCTCAATTAATTTCATCTTCAGCCGAACCATCTGCTGAAAAAAAGACGCGTCAGGTGTGTGGAGCAGCTCCGCGTTTGCACTTAAAATTTGCAAACATGTAATTAATCGTCCTGGAGGCGGAAAGATGTATGGAAAATTGTGTGGATTTGCTAAATACGGCATAGAGGTAAAGTTTGGACCCTGAGGATTCCTCTTCTCTCGCTCCTGAAGCGTGTTGGCGTGCAATTACCCAGAAGCCATGGGTTTAATGACCGTGTTAATAATAACACGTGTGTTGGTGAGCAGTATTCGCGTTTGGGCTGTTCCTCACTCGCGTTTCCCCTCATTACGCACCGAGGGCCGCTCCTTTGGACCACCGCGCTTTGATGGTGAAGTAATTCTGCACGCGCGCCTGGGAACGGATGTTTCATTAGTGCTCAGATAGGCATCGTCTCACTCTCTCAAAAACACTTTTTATTTTCTTTTGTTTTCTTCCCTCGTTCCCTCTGTAGGCCGACATAAATGATAGGATCGTTATTTAAATTTCATGCTTTACAGCCGGGGAAAACCAATCTGGCAAAATCTGTAATGATATCTACATTTGCAAAAACCCGTTGTATTTTTTTTTATTTTGTACATCTGATAAAAAAACAGCTGTAACTGTCAGAATATTTCAGCTTTTGAGTTTTTTCAGGTAACGCCAGTGACATACTGTATTCTGTTGTTACCACAGTTCCTTGTTTGTTTGTTCATTACTTATTTACTTAATTGATTGAATAAACTAATTAATCATTTATTTAGGATTAATCCAGTATTCCTCTATGAATGCGCAGCTGTGAAGTTTTTTTTGTTTGGGGGCGCTAAAAACAGGAAACAGTGCTTGGACACACTGAGGATTTATTGGTTAGGCCACCTGCGTGGTAAGCACTGGGTACATTCAACCAGACTTACTATCACATCCCAGAAACTCCTTTCAGCTCACAGTCAGGTTTGCCGTGTGCATGTTAAGGGACACCCAGTTTTGATTTTTATCAGCTCAACCAAAACAAATAATGAATTCTGCCTCTGCGCTCAGCGCATCATAGATTCATATTCTGTGCAGGGAGCAAAGAGATTTGTAAGCCTGCTCTGTGTGGCCTGCCAGTCAG
>NC_050603.1:1482500-1570000 GCF_013368585.1 Megalops cyprinoides
CTCCCACGCTGTGGTGCTTGGCCTCCTCTTTTGGTTGTGTCTTTTATTTAAGTGCTGCACCTGCTTTTGCTTTGGCTGAGTGTACATTCTGAATGACGGATATGTTCCTGCGTATGTCTGTTGGTAACGGTAATAAATGGAATAGCCTGATCAGGTAAATATCATCTGTGCTCAGTGGGTTTCAGTTCAATGGTGATGTGTGCTGAGCAAAAGAAGAGAGGGATATGCAGTGTTAGGTCAGCTATTGATCAACAGCTCTGTAGTGCTGCTGTCCATCGGGGGTTCGGCTCACATGTGAGAAAGCTGGTCTCCCAGATCTGTCATCGTGTTGTCAGGTTGTCAGACCTGATGTTCTGGAGGGCCCAACTCTAACTGCATTCGGTGCACCATGACAACAGACCCCTGACCCCTGACCCCTGACCCCTGACCTGTGTCCCTTGTCCAGGGAGATGTTTTTGTCCTGGGTGGTGTTCCTCAGTCTGGGAGGTGTTCTGTTTAGCCTGGATGATGGACAGCAGGAGTTTCTCTTTCTGACTCAGGCTATTACTTTCATGACAGTCAGCAGACCAAAGAGTCAAAGAAAAAGATTTTTGCCACGGAAAGATATGGACTGCTTTTGTTCACAAACGGGCAAGGTATTATAATATTTCTTTGAATCTACTGGCACATATAAATCCATAAATAAATATTAGCGTGCCGTACACCGTGTAGTAAAGCATTTGCTGTATAAATCTGTGGCAGTGTGGTTGTGAGGCGGGCCTCGTGCGCAGCTTTGCAGTATGTGAGCCTCTTTCTTTCTGCATTTTCAGCTGCTATTGTGCTTGCAGAATGGAACAGTGGCATCAGTGGCTGTTACAGAGACATTCTAACCCATTACGACTCGCCACTGAACAATTGGTTCTGATTGTTACCTCACAGCTAGAGCTGTGCTAGGTCAGCTTTCCATTCCGTGAAATTACTGAGTTTCACACATTGATCTTTCTCTTTTTCTGCACCCCTATTTTGGCTCTGGGAACTCACTCAGGGTAAATGTGCTGGTTTGAACAGACTGGTATACTGAAGATTCTAGGTTTGAGTTTCGGGTTGGGAGATGGTGTTGTACCCTTCAACAGGATAATCTGAACTGCCTCCCTGCAAATTTAGCTGTGTAAATGGATTCTATGAAAAATGAAAGCTATGCAAATCACCCAGGATAATATGTAACTCATTAAATCAGCTGTAAAATTGTCATATTTAGATTTCTGATCTCAAGATCACGGGATGCAAAAATCATGAACTCAGAATGACCAAATATATCAGAAATCCTGTGCTGTATTGTGACCTGTGATTATTTTCTAGTCCAGTGCAAGTGATATTGCTTAGCCTGTTTGGTATTCAAATGACTGTTTCAGGCTGGCAGTCCGCGGATGCATTGAAATCTGTTTTTCGGTTGTCTTCATCAGAGGCAAAGCTGTACACCCATTCCCCCAACAACAGCACAGTACAAAAAAAAGGCACATCCTTTCATGTTTGCTATAGCTTTGTGATCATGGTAAAATATGGAAATCCACACCGTTCACTGAATATGCTCTTTGAGCATGTCTCTTCCCTTGGTGACTGTTTTGATCCACCTGCATTCTCCCCCACAATTCAAAGCGTGTGTTGCACCTGTCTGCAGAGGTAGAGGCAGCAGGAGCCAGGCTTTGTGAAGTGTGATGTTAGATATACCAACCACGTACATGAAGACCAGGCCTCACATGGAACCCTAGATGAACCCACAGGCGAAATGACAGGTCTGGATGAGCTGAATGGGGCATTGTTGCCATTGAACGCCTTGCGCACAGAAGAAATCACAAACCTAAATGAATATCCAGCTGGTTTCCCTGTGGAACATTGTATTGCAATATGGCTCCAGTTCAGTCAGAATGTTCAGTCACCATGAGCAGCCATACCTTGTACTTTGCTTACCAACTGCTAAAGAACTCTGTGAAGCGGAAACAGTCAGTGCTTCTGTCTGATTGGTGCTCAGTGCAGTGACACAGAGGTTGGAGGGGGAGGGTGTCATCCCCAGATGTGCCAGTTCTTGTCTCCAGGAAGGAATGTGGCTCTTGTGATCTCATTGGCCAGGAGCCGGAGAGTTTGGGGGGTTGCGGGTGGGGGGTGGGGGGTTGCGGGTGGGGGGTAGGGGGTCAGGGAGGGGGTGCGAGGCAGATTGAAACGGTGCGTCTAATGACTTTTCACGCTCGTTATGGCTAATTCCTCCACCCGCAATTACAGGCAGCTTCGTCTGATGCGCGTTTTCGCTCCACTCGCGCGGCGACCTCCAAAGAGAATCCATCTGGCTTTGAGCTCCACAATCTCCCCAACCCCTTATTCTCTTTCACCTCAAAGAACGCTCTCTTTGCTTAACGCCCCCTGACCTGAATCTGTCTGCCTGGAGCCAGAGAGTACCCTCTCATGGTTATTGCATACAGTTTCATAATGGGAATTCGAGAGCTGAGAACAAATTTCAAAACCAATGGGTGGTGTTTTACGTTTCTTTTCCGTTGACTGAAAAGCTGATTTTCTCTTTCTGACAGTCCATTGTGTCACATGTGCAGCCCACAGCATGTGACCACACAGACAAAGCCATTATTCTTCAACACAGTCATGACAGTTCTTTGACAGCAGGTAAACAGTCATGGAGGCCTGTGGGACAGACGGTTCTGTGGCAGCAGGTATGAAGGATGTGGGGTATGTAACCGTAGACGGGCTGTTTCCCCTCTCCTCTGTGACTGGTGGCCAGCAGGCTAAGGATGTTCCAGAAATCTGCTCAGACATCCCACCCATGACACCAGTGTGTTTATTTGTTAACATCCTGCTAATTGTATTAATTTTGGCCAGAGCAGACTGAGTTAAAGCCTTAATGGATACAGGGGTCTTTTATTTGGCTGGAGTTGATTGAATTAAGATCTTAACGGATAAGAGGTCTTTGATTTGGCTGTAGTTGATCAAATTAAGGCCTGCTTGGGAGAGAGGGTCTTTGGGTTGTGGCTGAGGGAGTGGGTATGGAGGCTGTGTTCAAGCAGTCTGGTTCTGCTGGATCACCTGAGTCAGTTGGACAGCTTGAGTTTGGAGAGGCCAATAATAAGCCCATGATCTGCACTACACATTTACACACTCTTCATCCTGGGAACCACAGTAGCATTCTGATTTTCTTTGTAATTTCTTCAGAGGCTCCTGTGATTGCAATGCCATCTATTAGATTTGCAGTCATTTAACACCTCCAGGAAGTGGCATAATCTCTCGGCGGGGGGGGGTTTCTTGCTGGTTTCCTAAATTCAAAAGGCAATAACCTAAGGTAGCCTGAACAGGTATTACTTTTTATAGTAGTGTTTCATAGAGAATAACACAGTTGGGGAATCTGTATGAGCCTGAAAGGATTTCCAAGGCTTATTATGTTCTGAAGTGGATGTCATTGAGGAACTCTGAGTGACAGTTACTGTGAAGGACTCTCCATCAGTATGCATTTCATTATGAACGACGCTACCTCAGTGTGTGTGAAGGTCGTCTAACGCTGTACGTCACCAGTATAATGACTGTCCCGGCTGTAGGGTGTTCTTTCAGCACTGTGTCCGTGGTGACGGCAGCATGCTGGCTCTCCTGTCTTCCACCTGGCGCTTCGTTCGCCTGAGCTCCCCTGGAGCCACACCTGTCCTGTCTATATCTCGGCTGGGCGTGGCCTTTAGCCTGCCTGCAGAAACATCACCCTGAGCAACCTGATCCAGGATATTAATAATGTCATATGTTTTATGATATTTGCAGTGATTGTCTCTCTCTCTCTGATGTTTATAATGAGCTATCCTTTATGATGTTTCCAGTGATTATCTCTCCCCGTATTTATAAAGCTCTGTGCTTTATGATGCTTTATGATGTTTCCAGTGATTGTCTCTGAAGCGGCAGGAAGTGTGTGACGGCACAGTTGGTGTGAGCCAACTGGGATTTGAACCCGTGACCCGTCCCTCTCATGAATTCCTCATGAGCCCTCTCTCTGACTGTACACATCTGCCCTCGCTGGGCTGCACGGCCTGATTAAAGCCTGCCGGATATGCAAATGATATGCATGCGCTTCAGGTTGGGAAAGAGAGATTAACGAACTCCTGTTTTTCACAGCGCAGATTCGCTTTGAACTGGCAGCCTGCTTTGAGGCTGGTGCAGGAGTGTTGAGGTTGGGGGTCAGGTGCTTTCACCCGCTGCCCTGTGGGTTACAGCCAGTACATTAGTACCTGCACATTGCTATTGTCGGCTGACAAGTATCACACTTTAAAGCTGAAATTCTGGAAAAATAACAACTGAGATTAATTTTATGAAAACTTGGTGCACATATTTTTCTGCCATAGAATAGATGGCCCCTAGCAACAGGCCTGATGCTTCCAAACACTGATCCTGGATCAGCATCTTCCTTGTAATCAATGGATTTGCAGTTGTAATAGGGGTGGGTTAACTGAATCCGCATGAGTGGTTATGGGCAGACAGAACCAGGAGCAATTACTGTTTGTCCCTTGGCCTGTGAGAGAACACACACATCGAACAGTTTCTTTCAGGTACATTCTCCACGACAACCTCGTCGTTTTTTTAAAATGGCACCGAATGGTCAGGCATACTGTATGTTTTTGTTGGAACTCTATTGGGGGAAAAATGCTCTGAAAGTTATTGCATTGATTATTATTTGGGGAATTGTCTATTGGTTATCATTCTCAATGTGCTCACAAGCTCCGTTAGTCTGAGTTTGAGCCCCATTTGATGGACGTAGTGTCCAACCTCAGTTCCTCCAAATAAATCGGTCCATCAGTCAGCGATGGCCCTTGCTTTATTCTCTGTTTCTTGCCTGGTTGTGGCTGGTGTGAGCAGGGCTTTAGGATGAAGGGGGTGCTGGCGGTGGGGGCTAGTCTGACGGCTTTGTTCCAGCTGCCCTCATGAGGTCTTCTGTCACTGCGGCAGTGGACAGGCAGCACTGCAGGGGGGGTGGGACAGCTCGCCGGGGCGGGGGGATGGTGGTGGTGGGTGGGGGCAGCTGGAATGATCGAGCCCGTTTCAGGGACGGCTGACCGCGGCAGAGGCTCACACAGACGGTCCGGGCGGGCCGGCGCCGGGACTCTCGCATGCCGTTTTCACTCAGAAACGCCCGGCTCAGCGTGTGAAAGGCCTGGGTCGCGCACGCTTTGTGTTCAGCTTTTTACCGGTCATTAGCTGCTAGCTGGCACTGCGGTGCTTTCCGGCGCCCCAAACCCCAGCAGACGGGGGGTTCTGTGGGCAGCCGGTGCGCTGGGATTGCCTTTGTTGTCTTTATCCATGTTTAGCACTCTACTGTACCGTTGCTTTGAAAGAGCAAAATGGGATAAGTGGTGATTCCTGGATCCCTCACAATGAAACAGATTAAAAAAATCCCTACACTTACAGATATGAAATGAGAGCCTTAATCAGGGTGCACCCTGAACAACCCCCGCCCCCCCCCTTTAAATCTCAGTGGCTGTTTTTGCATCAGCTGCACTTGTTTTTGTTTTTTCCTCTTTTTTTTATACAATTTAATTTTTAAAGGGCTTTTAATTATTTCCACAATGGCGAGCGGCACAATGGCGAGCGTTTTAATTACATTAGATGGCGATGTTGTTTTTGTTCTCCCTCATTATGTTCCTGTGTTCCTCACTGCACCTCCGGTGGCATTTGCATATCTAAATTGGATCCGCCTGGCTGGGTTTGCCCATCCCGGCTCATTTTATACCCCCCACACCCCCCACCCCATATTATCGTCCCTCTGCCCCCCCTTCCACCAGCTGTTCCTGTTCTGATTCAGAGGGGTGGGGGGGAAAGGGAGATGTCAGAGCTGATACACCAGTGGGACGTGATGTCGAGTCCTAATTCCCAGAGGAACAGCAATCAATTTATTGATATTTACTCTTGATTTATTCTGTATTTTTAAGGACTGTGCCACATCAAGTGAGGGGCATTCCTGCTGGGAATTGATCCCACCTCCTACTTCCCACACCCATGGCTTCCCAATCCAGGCTGATGCCAGAACCACTCTGGACCTTACTGACCATACGGACGATACGGACCTTGGGTCTGCTCTGATTCTGTTCCATGGTTATGGACCTTGCTCTGATGCTGTACCATCATTACTGACAGTACTGATGGTTCCAGAACTACAGCAGTGGCCACACAGTGAGAGTCCTCAGCGAGTAATGACCCTCTCTTGCTTTTAAAACAAATCAACATAAACATTGTGCATCTTTTCACGGAGTTGCTGCTGGGAAATGGAGTCCAGGGAATGTTTGGACATGGGTCATAATGTCTGGTTCCGGACTGCGCCACTGATCTGGGCCTTGCATAGCAGTTTTTGCCTCTTGACCCACTGTGTGACTGTTGTCCAGCCACTGTGTGGCGCTGTTGCCCATGTCCACACTAGTGTTCAATTGTCCATTTGTTGTTTCTTGACTCTTACCCAAACTGTTCAGAACATAATTCCGTGGTTTGTCTGCCAGCATCATTGTTCTGACACTGTGATGCGGCTATCATCAAGGTAAAGAATCACCTGGGGCTTCCGAGTGGCTCAACCTGTTGGGGTGCTTGTTCTGCACAGGCCCGGGTTCGAGTCTGAGCTGTGCCATTCGCCATCTCTTGTCAATGTGTGATCTGAACAGCATTTGCATAGCAGCAGCTTGTGTAAATTTAGCTTTGCTGTGGGTCGTGTTTGTGTAGGTCCATCCACAGTGCTACTCTGAGTGAAATCTCTGTGGTGTGTTTCCAGGGCTTCAGACAAGCGGCACTCTATGGAGATCTATGCCTTTATCAGTTTTGACTTCTCAGATAAACTTATCAGTTTATCAATAATTGATATCTGAGCATGGATAATTGAGCATTGACAATGAATAACTAGACCTTCATGTCTTGTTTGAGGCTTAAATTTTATGGCCTGCGGTTGTTACTATAGTGATGATGAAGTATTGTCAGGTGGTGGGAGCAGAAGTTATTTGATTCTGTGCTGTTACTGTTAATAACAAGTGTTAACTCTTCTCGAGCAGTGCCTTTTTCCAGGCGTACTCGATGAAACCCTAATCCAGCGATAAAACCTGCTGAATGTGGCAGAATAGACTCGCTCCCCCACTCAACCTGAGTTTTCTCAGCAGTTAGGCAGATATGGTGCTAAGTAATCATTAGTGTCTGTGGAATACTGATTCCCATTCTTTCTGTCTCAGAGCCGTTAGCTGCTTTGTGCCGTTTTGGCTGTTGAGTAGGTCTGAGACGAAGCTGACAAAACTGCGTAACTGCCCTTTCTCTCTCTCTCTCTCTCGTTCTCTTCACTCTCTCTCTCTCCACCTCTCTCTCTTTCTTTCATTCTCTCTCTCTCTCTCTCTTTCTTTCATTCTCTCTCTCTCTCTCTCTTTCTCTCTCTCTCTTTGAGAAGATGGCTGGCTTCTCGCAGCGGGGTCCAGTGATCATGTGACCCTGCCCTGGCTGGAGGATGACCACGCTTGTCTTAACCTTCCCCCCCAGACGTCAAGGTCATGACCCAGGTGGGGGGGGGTGGTCTGAGAGGTCTGAGGGGTCTGAGAGGCCTGAGAGGCATAGGGGGGCACGTGCCGGGTGAAAAGGGGACTGATGTGCTCTGTGTGTGTCTGAGTTTGGGGGTGCAGGGCTATGAACACAATCAGCTGCTGTAATCTAATCTTTGTAAAACGTCTGATTCAGACCTGCGGGGGTTTGGGGGTGGGGCTTGTGGGAGAGGGCGGGGCAGGTGTTGGATGAACAGATGTGATTGGAGGAAACGCCTTCTCAGCGTACCTCAAGGTCAGCCCTTTCTGACTGGCTCTCATTAAAAACACACACAGAAATGCTTCTGCAAATTCAGACAGGATTTGATTGCATTAAAATTGATTGAATGTGAGGGCTTTGTTGCAGTGGTTGAGAATGCAGACTAAGAGTATTCACAATATCGAATAATGCTTTTAATGCCATGTGCCACCCGCGTGGATTAAACAGGCAGATCTGACCTTTCTGTTCAGCCCTCATTAAAAAAATCAAGGTTTTATTGAATTAGCAGCAACAGCACTTCCTTCTTTTTTGTGACAATGCATGGAGTGTTTAAGCATACAAAACATAATTTATAAATCATATCTCAACAGCCTTTGCTTTCACTGAGGATGTAGTCTGTTATGCATATTTGCAGGATTAACCCTATGGTTTTGTAGGATTAACTCCAGGACCTGAGTGGGATAGCTTGTGTGTTTTCATTTGTATGGTCCTGCAGTCCTGGTGTAGGTTAGCAGAATCTGAGGATCTCTTACTGAATGCTGAATCTTTGGTGAATGTCACACAAGGTCAAACTGAGATATCATCAATTATTCATTAAGATTTTGACTCGTTCACATTCAACTGTTTTTTTTTGTTCTCTCCTTTTCCTTTCTTCCATCCAGTCCTTTTTTCTCTCCTCTCTCTTACCCCCACCTCTCTCCTGTACACACACACACACACACACACACACACACACACACACACGTCTGCATCTCTCTCCCAGCTGCTTTGGCTGACTCGGTTTCTCTGCTGATATAACCTGCTCCCCATACAGCCCAAGCCCCCAACCCCCCCCCCCCCTCCCCACCACCTCCAGACACACACCCCCCCTTTCCCCCACCTCAACACCCCCCCCCCTCCAGCTGTCGGCCCATACTGAGAGAGGGTGAGTGTCCATGTGAGAGTGTGTCGAAAAGAGAGAGATAATAGAGAGAGATTTTAAAGAGGAGAGAGAGGGGTCTGAAAGAGAGAGAGATAATAGAGAGATGTTTTAAAGAGGAGAGCAAGACAGAGAGAGGTCTGAAAGAGAGGGATAATAGAGAGAGGTTGGAAAGAGAGAGAGAGTGGGGCAGTAAAGACAGAAATGGAAAGAGGGTGAAAAGGTAGAGAGAGAAAGAAAAAAAGGACAGTGCGGAGAGAGGGAGAGAGAGAGAGAGAGTGTGAGTGAGTGAGTGGGGGGGAGAGGGAGAGAGAGAGAGAGAGAGAGAGGGGCGGGGAAGCTCGGCAGCGGGCGTAGGGTGCAGCAGCAGCAGACTCGGCTGACGGATCTATTGTTCCTTTTCCTCAGAGTGGAAGCTCATTCTCCTTCAGTGACCCGGCGGACGAGCAGGGCAGAGCAGAGGAGAGCGGCTCTGCTGGATTACCCTTTCGACGGGACTCAGGGACAGAAGGACCCTCACACCAGAGGGACAAAAGAGCGCACCCCTCTCCCCCACTCCGCCTCCCCGCGGACGCAGACTGCGCGCTCCCTCCCTCACCTCGTGCTTCTGTGGATTTACTCGGCCGGCGTGTGCGATGGGGACCCGCGCCACAGCTCCGAGAGGGTCTGTCCTCCCCCTGTGGGGGGCGGCGCTGCTGTTTTTGGGGCTCCGGGACGTGCTGGCACAAACGGCGGTGGACCCCAAACCTGTCTACATCTGGCAAACAGGTACGGCTGTCCGTTTAGCATAGAGAAGAAAAGAATGTGTATTTCTCTGACCTGTCTGTTCACTGAAGTGTTGTTCTGAAAGTGGCTTTGGATGGTTGTGCTTGTTCTCTCACACGCTGTGTTATGTGCACAATCAGCAGAAGCATTCTCCCTCTCTCTCTCTCTCCCTCCCTCTCTCTCTCTCTCTCTCTCTCTCTCTCTCTCTCTCTCTAAGTGCCTGCACTCCTGTTCATTGTGTCAGCACGGGTGTCTGGTCTTGTCCCCCGCTCTGAAATCTCAGGAGATGCTCTCGACAGGGTCTGTTTAATCCATTCATAACATGAGAGAGAATTCCGCTTAACTCTCTAATGTCCACCTACATTCGTCTTTGTGAGCAGTCACCCGCGTGTTAAAAGGAAAAGTTTTTTACTTATAATTTTAACATGCCATATCCTTCGGAAATCTCTCTCAGACTTGATCCTGCTGTTTAGAAACGTGGGGAAAAAAAGAAAGCGTGCTGAGAATGGAGCCATGCGTCTTGCTGGTGGTTTTTGTGGTGATGTTTAGTGCAGGTGAGTGCATGGACCTCCCCCCCATGGTTAGAGGATGGAGGAGAGATTTTACCAGCGGAATGACTGCAGTCAGCTGCAGAACAGGGCACCTTTTCCCTGTAAAACTGACAAACTATTTGACAGTTTGGACGTTGGGAAGCTGACCCGCTTTACAGTGTCTGTGCTGTACAGCCGGCAGTGATGCAGTCCGTGTGGTCCTGGGGCGAGACGGACAGAGAGGAGGCTCTTTAAACACAGAATGCATACAGTGTGTTTGCATCTGTGCTTGGTGCTAAACAGACCCATTGTGTACATAAACAGCTGTTGATGAAAGATGTGAAAGGTGCTGGGAAATGGGCAGCCCTGTGCTTTCCTGTGAAACGGAGCGGTTATCGCCGGCATGTGGTGTGGAGACCAGCAGCCTCTCGGCGGCGTTTCGCAAGTCTGTAATGATGTGTGACTCTGTGCGACTCTGCGCTCTTTGGGTGGTGTCTCGCGGCATCCCTGTCACCGGTCCGCGGAGCAGCAGGACTGGGCCACGTGGTCGTTGGCGGGGGGGGGGAGAGATTAGTCACGCGGGTGAACAGAGGGGGTCAGGGCTTTCAGGGGGGTGGGGTGGGATGGGGGTGTCCTGGGACACTCAGGCAGATGGATGGCCAGCCAGGTCCCGGGTGGAGATACGCCTCCTCATCCATGTTTCGATTCATCAGGATCCTGCAGATTGTTCCAGATCAATGATCTTTTTTCCACGGGATCCCGCTGGATCAATGCAGCCTCTCGGTACTGTCTCAGACACGCTGCCGTATCACTGTCCAGGGCTGGAACCCACGCCCTACTGCTGCGCCCTGAGAGAGAGGAGCAGAGATTACACACCCCGGGGGACAGAAAAGAGGGCAGGAGGTAGAGGAATTCAACCCACTTAACACATCCTGACAGCCAATAACATCCACCACCACCTTCCCTTCATGAGATGGCTTTTGTCACCTTTGTAAGAGACAGACACATTTTCACCACTTATAGGCACGTCTTCTGAGGTGCTGTTTCTTACCTCTCATCAGTTACTCAGCTTCATACACTATTACATTATTACATCCCCTGCATGTTTCAAACATTACAGAGATATCAGAGGAGGAAGAGGCAGAGCAGCATCAAAAAGCAGACATCTAGCTGACAGTGCTATAATTAAAGCACCTTTCATCACGGTACAGACATAATGCCCAGCAATGATCCTGTATATACAATTGATATGATAATGTGGGTGTCCGTTTACGCAGGCTGTAATAACTGATTTCTACAGCCTCGTCACCATGGCTGGGAGCATTGTCTGCAAGCCGAGTCTGGCTTTGAAATTGACACAAGGTGTTTCTCACGTCAGATGGGTTGGCTTGTGGATGGTGTGGAAATAGGAAAATGTTATTTCCCTCGGGAGGGATGATAATATTCATATTCATATTCCACTGAAAGGATGGAGGGGGGTCTCCGCAGTGGTTAATATGTGGTACTGAGTCCGTTGCTCTGAATATCTGAACACTTATTACATTTACATGAATATTCAGCATTCCAAATATCCTCGGGAGCCCCGGTGCGAGGGAGCGAGGGTTCTGAGAGGAGCAGCGGAGGTATGGGGGGGGTTTCGGTAGAGAGAGGGGACACGGGCAGAGTGTTACGGAACATCTGTCACTCGTCCTCACAAAGACATCCCTGACGCAGCGCTGCCTGGAGTACCTGCTGCCCCCCCATCCTCCCCCCACCCCCCCGGCGTCTCGTGGAAGGACGCTGTCACCGTGGCGGAGAGCGGGCAGTGTCCTCGACGTGGGCCTTTCCCGTCGCTTGGCTCCCAGAATGCACTGCGGTCAGAGAATGCTGCATCTCTGACAGACAGGGCACCTTGCTCTGTGCTCGGCTCTGTGATTAGAGAGGCCGTGTGTCAGGAGGGGACACGCTGAATCACGTCGACCCCCCCTTTCAGTGGTGCCGCAGGGCCTTTGTCTGGGGGCGAAGCGTCAGTTTTGCCCCCCCCCCCCCCCCCTTCTGTTTCACCTTTCCCCCCTCCTTTGTTCCTCCTCTCCGCCCCTCTCTGTGAGGAAGTCGACCTCTGACCCCAAAAGCTTGGAGGGCCCAGTGAGGGCATGGCACCAGACGTGTATGTGAGTGTGTGTGTGTGTGTGTGTGTGTGTGTGTGTGTATGTGTGTGTGTGTGTGTGTGTGTGTGTGTGTGTGCGTGTGTGTGTGTGTGTGTGTGTGTGTGTGTTCGGGGCGGGGGGGTCTGCATTTAAACACTCATGCTCGGGTCGTCTGTGTGTGCAGGTTTGAGGGCGGTTACTGTGCTGCTCAGCCGTACCCTGTTAGTGTCGCTGAGGTTTTTCCTGATACCTTTGTGCTGGAGGACAGGAATGTTACTGAGGTCTAGCAGTGAGGAAATGCGAGTACTTTACCCCCCCTACCCCCCACTGAATGTAACAGCCGTCAAATTGCAGCTATTGTCCCGATTTGCACACATCAGCGTCCAGCTGCTCGATTCGTCACGGGTGCATGCCCATGGGGAAGAGCTGAGGGGGCAACGCAGAGCGACCTCCTGTCTGTCGCTCTCCTCACCAAACAGCAGGAGGCGCTGTTCCTGCTGGAGTCCTCTCCTCCTCACTCTCCATCAGCCAGGGACTGATCTCTCAGAATTATTCACAGAGACGGACAGAGGGATAGTAACTGTAATGATTTGTTGGTCATAGTGGCAGTGTAGCATAGTGATAAGGAGCAGGACTCATAACTGAAAGGTTGCCAGTTCGATTTCCCGCTCGGGCACTGCTGTTGGACCCCCTGGGAAAGGTACTTAACCTAGAATTGCTTCAGTAAATATCCAGCTGCATAAATGGGTAACATGTAAAAAATTGTAATGTAAGTTGCTCTGGATTAGAGTGTCTGCTAAATGCCAATAATGGAATGTAATGTCACACTTAGTTGCTCGGGATGAATGTGGTAAAAAAAAACCATGGTAACTGTGCAACGTGAAGCTGCAGTTACCTGACCCTCTCCCTGAGTGTGTGCTTTGTTGCACAGAAACAAAGACCATAGTGACAGTTACACTGAAATTAACTGGTAGCAATTCAGAGGAAAAGTGCTATGGATTTATCCATACAGGGCATACATTCTGAAGAATCAGGCAGGTAACAAGCCACTGGGAATGCTACAGTTTTCATTTAATTTGTTTTAACTCTGACATAAAGGGACGTTCATATGCTGCTGCTGTCCTGGTGAAGCAAAGCTAAAAATGTGATAACCCTATTTATGTGTTAATGTTGATGCGGTTTGAGGAGGACATTGTCTCAGGTGAGAGCTCTGTCACTTTAAAGCCAGCCTGCCTTCAGCACCAGACTGCTGTCATTACCAGAGCTTACCGCGATTACCGTCCGGCCTCAGATCTTCTCAAACACTTGAACCAAATCCACTCCAGCAGCTTCGCCTACGTTCCCTCTCGTCTCATTAGCCACGCTGGAACGTGCCAGCGATTTTCCGCTAATCATGCTAATCAGCTTTAAACCAACACCTGGGCAGGCCCGTAACTGCCTGCCTTACCTTCCTGAGTCCCAAAAAACGCTTGTTGTTTTTTGACGTATGGTTATCCCTGATCGAGTGTTATCTCGTTGGAGCTTGAAATTGATTTCAGATTCGCAGAGTATTGTTTTTTTTACTATTATTTCACAGTATTTGAAAAGGGACCCCAGGGAAGGTGTTTGGTTGGCCGTACTAACTGCACTCCAAGTCAGTGGCCCACAGCAAGTGGAAGGCAGATTCATAAGTGGGTTTTATTTTCTTTCGGTGTGACCCCAGGTGCCTTCAGAATAACTCATTTTGACAGAATCTGAAAAGGAAGGAGCCTGGGGGGGGAGGGAGGGGGCTGGAGTGGTGCCGTGCTATTGGCCAGCCTGGTGAGTGGGTGATTTGGCTGGGGGGCAGGTAGGGGTGGAAATTTTATTACATGTTGTTATAGTTATTATTATCATCATTGATGAAGATCAATATTATTAGTATTAATCATGGTAGTAATGATAGTAGCAGTAGTATAATTTAATTGTCACTGTTGTGCTGTTGTCGTAGTTGCAGAATGCTCCTGGTGGTTTTCAGCACCAGTTGGGGTGCTGACCGTGGCCTTCTGGCCCGATTCCCAATCTTCCCCTCTAATTATCCCTTGATCTAATTGTCTAATTAAACGGTGGCCTCTTGGCGGAAGCCGTGGTGTGGTGGGAGTCCTGGCACAGACGAGGGATGTGGTGCATCACCCAGGTGGGGGCTGCGCAGGTTGCACTGGGCTGGGGGGGGAATTCTGGTTTTAACCCCAACCCAAACCCTCACCCTAACCCAAACCCTACTCCAAACCAGAATTCCCTTACAGATGCCTTAAACAAGATCCTCCTTTGTCCAGTGTAGCATAGCGGTTAAGGAGCAAGCCTCATAACTGAAAGATTGCTGGTTCGATTCCCCACTGGGGCACTGCTGTTGTACCCCTGGGCAAAGTACTTAACCCACAGTTGCCTCAGTAAGTATCCAGCTGTATAAATAGATAACACTGTATAAAAAAAAAAACTGTAACTGATGTAAGTTGCTCTGGATAAGAGCGTCTGCTAAATGCCAATAACCTAATGTAATGTAATGTCCAACCTACACATGCATTTTTCTTTATTCACAGTCAGCACCAAACTCAAGATTGAATAAGATTTCATAAATTTAAAGTTACTCCATGGTCAGTGTGCATTGTGGTTAGACTGAATAACCACAACTGTTGCATAATATTATGGCTGGCCTGATCCAGAGAACAACTTTGTTTTTCTGGATTCCTCTTTGTGTATATGTGTGTGTGTGTGTGCGTGTGTGTGTGTGTGTGTGTGTGTGTGTGTGTGTGTGTGTGTGTGTATGCGCATGTGTGTGCGTGTGTGTGTGTGTGTGTGTGTGTGTGTGTGTGTGTGTATGTGTGTGTGTGTGTGTGTGTGTGTGTGTGTGTGTACGCGCATGTGTGTGCATGTTTGTGTATATTTGTATGTACATGTGTGTTTATGTGTACAAATGTGTATTCCAGAGGGAATTTAGGGTGACTTTTAAATTTAACAATTTCCACGCCAAACAAACAGAGTGAAATTGAGTGACTCACTGCCTTTCTCGGCTGTGACTTGGCTCAGCCGAATCGAAACACACTGTTCTTTTCCCTGCAAATGCACTCCCGTTGGAGCATTACTCCCAGACTCCCCTCCTGCAGCTTAGGATCTCAAGGATTAAAGGGAGAGCCGGGTCAAGCAGCAAGACGCCCTGCAGGCACGCGATGTAGCCTCTCTCCCCCACACCCACACTGGTAACCAGAGAGACTGACCGTGTTCTGACAGTAAGGAACAGAATGTGTTCCAGAATCTAGAACCCCGGCGCTGGACTGAAGCCTAGAACACAGAGCCCACGGACTCACATTTGCTAAAAGAAATAAACGGCGACAGTGACGGTGATTACAGTGAAAGTAGTTGACTTGTGACTTGGAAGCCGCAGATTTGATTCCCGTCATACCTAGAGGGACCGGACTGCTTCAGTGAATATCCAGCTGTATGAATGGATAATGTAGGAGATGCAAATGGACTTCAGCCAAGTGAAGAAATGCTACTGCTAATACGTCCACGAAAATAGCGATGGTCATGATAACAGTGCAGAGGCTGAGGATGTGTATCACATGTTCAGGGGGCTGGCTGAGTGAAGACGCATGTCAGTCTCTGTCCAGGCTACCTTAATGGTTCCTGTTGTCATTTTGAGCTGTTATCTGTGGATGTGCAGAATCTGTAAAATTGCAGTGGGTTTTCTAAGCTACACAAACACCAAACAAGTGTTTCAGCTCGAATTGCATTGCCTTTGCTGAATTACCCTCACCATGCACACGCTCAAGCGGCTTTAAAGTCGAAACATTTTTGAATCTTTTTTTTTTTTTCTATTTTAAAGTGGGATTATAGCATCCTCTGTTTCCACTGCATCTGTCTCTCTCTCTCTCTCTCTCTCTCTCTCTCTCTCTCATGAGAAACGGTGGGGCTCTTAACCTTCTCCTCTGAAGCCGCAGCACCTAGAAAAATAATGGTGTTGCAGGCGGCTGTGAGCTCAGAGGGGGAATATCGCAGGTATAATACAGCTCTGTTGTATGCGGCTAGGGGGGGCGGAGAGGCGGGGGGGCCTCCCCACACTGGATTTCAGAGGAGCTGCGGAGCCTCTTTAAAAACTGGGGCACGGCCCAGAAAGACGGTGCTGGTCCTACGCTCAGCGTCTCATAAAGAGGAAACGCACTCAGGGCACACCATGTCTAATACAATGCATTATTTATGCCTCCCAGGGTCTTTCATGTTGCTGGGTGTGTGGATAGCACTGTGGCAGGGAAACTGCGCCGAGATGCTGCATGTTGGACTCAGAGAAATTTATTCTCCATAATCATAAGGGCCCGTACTGTGCCCCAGAGAGCCATTTCAGGCCTGATCTGCCTCAGTGGCAGGTTTGCTGTTGTGCTGTGACCGAGTGCAGCGGTTTGCATTTTAGCTGGTGGAGTCTCAGCTGCTGCTCCAATGCTGCTGATCCCAGAACAGTCGTAGAGCTGTGGCACTTAGGTTCGGTAAATGAATGAGATGAGCTTTGTGCTGCTGGCTCACTCATTATGCCTGAGGAGGTCCTGGCGCATATTCTTTTGTCGTTTCCTGTTTTGGGGAAACCAAAGCAGAGAATCGGACTGATTGCATTCACAGCTGGAGAGGTAAAATGTCTGTTCTCTCATGTGAATAAGGCTGGATTGCCAATCTTGGAGTAAGCATCAACACAGGCTCTCTAAGAGACATTCTGTCCTTGAAATTTTACACAGAACAAACAGGCCTACTTCCTCCGGACCTGCCTGCCCTCCCAGTCAACGGTCATATCTGTGGTTTGCCAACATATGGACAGTGAGCTGTGGGAACACTTCTCTCCCATCTCTAGTATATCTGAACCACAGACGGGCTGGTGACAATGTCCCAGGTGTAGCTCACCTGCAGCTCAGGTGGGCCAGGAGAAGCTCGTTTCTCCTGTGAAAGCTACATCCTCTTGGTTCACAGCTTCCACCTTTAAAAAAACGGCTGCAGTTGGATATTTTGGCACTTTGGCTTTTCCCACTGTTACATCAGTTGTAATTGGGAAAAAACTGAGCTGATGATGAAACGCAAATAAACAGCAAACGAAGGGGAACTCGATGATTCATTTAGATTCATTTAGATTCATTTAGATGGGGCAGAAACAGCCTTTGCGTATTTGTTCCTCTTGGAGTGCACAGTAAATATTGGTTCATCAGTGTTACCACAGGCTCTGAGCAGTAGTAGTCCCAGTGGGTGTAATTCTTAAACCCCCAGCCTTCCCATAATGCATCAGCACACGGTGCATGACCAGAGAATGCCAGTCATTGCCCTCTGTCTCAGACAGGGGTGAACAAGGTGAAGGAGAGATGGGCTTGACCGACACCGTTACGATCCTCTTCATCATCATCATCATCATCGCTATGACAGGGAGAGAGATGGAGATGGAGCATGAGAAAGCGAGAGAGAGAGACATGAGGGATGGAGAAAGGGTGAACGAGAGAGAGGAGAGAGAGAAGGAGACAGTATGCTGTTTGTAGTAATCTAAATGGCAGGGTTTAGGTTAAGACCCAGTCATTACTGATATAGGGATGCTAGATGGATTATAGATTAGACTTTATCCAAAAACTTTATTTAGAATCTCATAAGAGGATTTGAGGGCTACACCATGTTGTGGCATACTCTGAAGGCATCCAGAATGTGACGGATATGTGCGATTCCATACTTTACAAAGCTTTTCTTTCACTAAATGAGTACTGCAAAGTAGATGTTTACAGTCTGATTTTGAAAAAAGACCTCCAATAGCATTAAAACTGCCATAGAACATTGCCGCTTAAGAATGCATGAAACGGGTGTTCTCACAGACTCTTTAAAGAATTCAAATGATTTTACATTAACAATACATAATAACGAAGCCCCTAAAGAGATGGCCTGAGAAGCACTGTGCAGATGAAAAGGCCTTTTGGTAATAGCTCGCCAGCTCATCATTTCGGAGGGATATTCTCTGATGGAATGAAAAGCTCAGTCTCCACAGCTAGCTCCTTGTTGTACTTTTTGCTGAAACATCAGTTCTGCTATAAGTGGACCTTTCACTTGTCAATGAAGGCTTGAAAGCAATTTTCGCTCTCAGAAAGAAAAACAACCTGCAGTTAATCAATATGCCAGCAGTGTATCAATGGCTGTCATGCGCCGTTTCATAAGAGCGCAGTGCTGATTTAATGAAACGGCATCCTGGCTTTCCACAGTAGCCCAGGCTAATCCTGTCTGGACCCACCCCCTCCCTCCCACACCATCCAGCCCCATAGAGATGAACAGATACTGAAAAGGTGATGATCGGGGGCAAATTTGTTGCGCATCATAAACCACAGTAGGAGTAGAGTAAGAAGAAGGGGGTGAAGTCATTTTGATTCAGGCTGCAGTTAACAGGCAAGAGGACATCTCCATATGTGTGCTTGGTCCTTAAAAATGCGGTTTCTGTAGCATGAAACTGCAGACATGCTTCAGTGGTTGGAGATCAGAGGTTCCCCTCACCCCAGGGTCCCTCTCCATTACAACGTCACAGATACTCCATGATGTTTTTCCATCTCCTATCCCAGCATTCCTCTCCATTGTGATGTCACTCACACTTTGTTTGAACAAAGGTTACCACAGTTATTCCTCTGTGATCAGATATTCAGCTGCTGTGCTCCTTCAACCTTGTACTCTGTTCAGGAGGTTTCTGTTGGTTCTACTGTCTACATTTCTGTGCCAGTTATGGGTGTTCTGTTTTAGACCACAACCCTTCAAGAATGTTCATAACAACTCAGCAAATCATTTATTGCTTTGACAATGGCAAAAACAGAACTTTCAACGTGAAGCACAGAACTGAGGATCTGCTCATGATAGATGGAATATCTGTGGTAACCATCTCTGTGTGGTCACTATGAGATGGTAATCTTACCTTTCCTTCCTGGTTTGATGGAACAATGGATTATGGATAGCAAGGAGTGGAAAAATCTAATTTGGCATTGCAAGCCAATGACACATGTCCCCTTTTCCCCACACATTCCAGTCAAACATTTCAAAGTATCTTGCCTTACAGTTGAACCTTCATTTTAGCAAGAGTTGGCAAGAGTTGGCAACACTATGAGTAATAACAGTGTAATGATTATTTTTATTGATAATTCATTTGGTGTATTCGGGCACCTTACAGAGCATTAGCAATTAAAATTATGGACTACAAATGCCAAGTAAGGAGATATGATACAACCACACAAAAAGCAACATCAAGCCATCTGCATATCCAGCTAATAACCTGTGCATCTACGGTATGAAGCTGATAGTATTAATAATCTAAGTGGTCCCTTTTCAGGACATTGAAAATGGTACTTTAGATTAGAAATAATGCCTTTAGTGCGATTGCTCTGCCTGTGTTTCCCGCGAACGGGGGCGGAGTCTCGGACTGGCCGGCGGTTTGCGGAGAGCAGTGAGAGTTTGATTAAATCTTTGGATTTGGAATTACAGGATGAAGACACGGTTTAAACTTTAAAAGCCTCTCCCAGTGAAAACACCGGACAGATGGGAGGTGCCGTCTCAGTTGCCGATGGCGACAACATGGGGGGCTTAATTCCTCTGAGTGTTTTTACAACAGGAGGGTGTCACACTGCCCCTTTCAGTGGGGGGCGGTGGCGAGGGGGTGCAGGGGAGTGCTTTTTGTATCACTGCACCCCAGCGACTCTCTGGCTGCCTGTTCCCTTAAATGTGAGTGTCTTACATGGGCTGGCTGATCACCTGGCACTGTGCCCAGGATTATAGCGTGGGGGGGGGGGGGGGGCATCTGTGGCACACCCCTAACCTGTCCCGCCATCGGCTGGCACCATGATCCCTCCGTTCCCCTGCCACCTCTTCCTCCCCCTCTCTTTCTCTCTCTACCCCTCCTTCAGCCTCTCCTTTTCTTTCTTTTTCTCTCCCTTTGTCATTAGCCATCATCCTCTCTCCTCTCTCTCCTCATTCCTTTTTCCTTCCTCACGCCTTTTTTTCCGTCAGACTCGTTTCCTGTCTGCCCCCCCCCCACCTGCCTGCCAAAGTGGCAGCCTGCAGGTAAGGAGGTGTCATTCACACATGAGCACAGCAGTGTCTTATTATCAGGAGAAGTGTCTCGAGGCTCAGATTGCACTCAGGAGTACGAGAGCGTTCACAGGTAATAAGAAATATCCCCACAGCTTCTCCTTTCTTCTTCCTGCACTTCCCCCCTCTCCGCCTCATCGATTGGCGGGAGGTGATCTCATTGAGAAGACAGCGCTGGAAATGAAGTCTGACACAGAGTGCGTTTCTGATGCGGCCTGTGTGACTGCGTTATTCCAACATCCACTGTGGCTCACGGCAGGGGTCTTACTCGACATGGCAAACTCTCCTGCTTAATCTATAGTGCCTGGGTTTGAGGTTGCCACGTTCGTTTAGATGTCAGGTCCCGCCCCCCTTCCCATGATCCTCCTCCCTCACCATATTAACCTTCCGCTCTGCCTGGCTCCCCCTCTCTCTCCTTTCCGCTCATTCGTACGGTCCGTTTTGTCACGCCTCGTCTGAATTTAATGATGAGCTTCCCCTAAACACTGCCAGGATCAGCACAGCAGTGGCTCAGGGCAAACGCAGTCTGATCACGTCGACGCCGGTCAGAGGAGCAGCGTGATTGGCCGTGCTGATTGGAGCTGCGAGCCGTCCCTGGCCTGCCAGGGAAACGCGCGCATGCCGCGTGGAACGGGCTGAGCTGATTGGTTCAGGCGCACTCCAGTGATGCTTATTCTGTCCCTGTGCAATCAGAGCACAGACTCTCGGTGAGACGGTGTTTCTCTCTTCATCGCTTACTGCTGCCATTAGACTGTCCCTTTAGCTGTAAACTGTTGGTGACGTCAGTGGCAAACGGAACCAAAAGGTATGAAACCGACCTGCGTTTCCCAGGGGGATTTAAAGGATAAAACTCTGACCATTGCAGGGAATGCAATAGGCACAGGTAACATGGATCCAAAGATAACAGTGGAATTCAGGGGGACTGTTGAGTCGAGGATATTCAGCTGAAGGAGAACCGAAAGATTTACTGCCGTTTTACATTTCTGACATTTCTACTCTCTACAGACAATCGAAAAATGTCATAAAACACGTGCCAAAATCAATGCATAAACAGTAGCGCATGGAAATCATGTGTGTTTCACTTACTGGAGTGGAACAATGATTTTCAGTTAAAATGCACATCATAAAAGCAGAGGGAGGTAGTGTTTAAGGAATGCTTGGCCGTTCTACCCAAACATACTTCCTGGGTTTATGTTTTTTCAGAGAATCCTTGTCAGAGCCATATAGGCCCTATGCCTGTAGCATACAGAAGAGAGATGGGCTTTTTCTTCTACCGTCCTTCTTCCTCAGATCAAACGGTGAACCAGATGTGTCACCATGCCATTTCATAACGATGCGCGTCCATGTCTGCAGCAGTGACTAAAGCCAGCGCATATGCCCTGGGTGAGGGTGGGGGTCGCTAATGGGGATTAAAAACAAAGGAGTTTATGGCCTTGAAAAACAACAGGCGCAGGGGAGCAACGCAGGAGAGAGGGAGAAACGGAGGGAAAAAAACACTTTTCTGTGTGACGTTCTGCTGCCCTGCAGTGATGGCAGCTGACATTCGAAACACGACAACTGCACTGCCTTTGTTCCGGGGTTCGTCCGTGCTGCCCAATAACAGAGGCTGCAGGGTGTCCGCCGAGCCCGAGACATAGCGTGCGTGCGTGCGTGCGTGCGTGCGTGCGTGCGTGCGTGTGTGTGTATGTGTGTGTATGTGTGTATCTGTGTGTGTGTGTACTGATTGGTGGTGATGTAGCGCAGTCCTGGCTGCTACTGTGTCTATTGCAGACGAGCCCCCGTGATGCCCCACCCCCACTGCACCCCTGGGGAGGGGCTGTGCTTCTGCTGGTGTAGTTAATCACCCACCCCCCAGCACACACACACACACACACACACACACACACACACACACACACACACACACATACACACGCGTACACACACACATACACACGCGTACACACACACATACATAGCAGAAAGATCTCCTCAGAATGAAGAGGAGGGTGGAGACAGACACGCTGCTGTGGGGTGTTTGGGTGTGGGGCGTAGCAGCACGAGAGCCGCAGCGTGTGTGTGTGTGTGTGTGTGTGTGTACGCGTGTGTGTGTGTACGCGTGTGTATGTGTGTGTGTGTGTGTGTGTGTGTGTGTGTGTGTGTGTGTGATTGTGTGTGTGTGTGTGTGTGTGTGTGTGTGTGGTATACACAGGGGGATTAGTGCCATTAGAGCTCTCTGGTGTCTCTACTGGCTGCTGTATCTGCGTATCGCTGAGGCTCCAGGAGGGGTGGGCATCTGGTGTTTACGCCGCGGAGTGCGGGAGAGCAGAGTGCCGTCTGCCCCCCCGAAAGCCCCCCCCCCATCCTCTCCATAAAACAAACAGCCCGTCACTGAAGCCTCATGGTGCTGTTCTGTGGGAAGAGCTGATATTGAGCTTTAGGAAACACACGGCACTATGAGACTCTGGGCATCTAGGGTCTCATATTTTATTTTTAACTGCATTATCTCACAGAAGCAGTTCTCTGAGATAAGCCTGTCTAATAGAAGACAAAACAATACACACACTACTCCTGAGCCCAGAATCAATCTCACTTTAACAAGCGTTGGTAAAAAGGCTGGAGTCAGTCTGTCTGTCTGTCAGATTGGCTATTTTACTGACTGACTGAGTCACTGAATGACTCATCACTCAGACACTGACTGACAGCGGCTCCCATAGTAACAACATTTTACCACGAGATGCCCATTTGAACAGCACCTGTTTTCACACAGGTGTGAGTGTTTTACAAGTGTGAATAGTGTTTAGGGCTTGAGTAGTGTTATGCTCACGGTCACTGGTCTGGGACTGCCGTTAGCCTGGTTTGACACTGTTGCTCATTCAACTTGAATGGATACACCTCTGTTCTCTTGTGCTGGAAGTCGTCCTGGATAAGAGTGTCTAAATGAATGTTATGTAAAGTGTGAGTGCTCCCATAGCAGACGGATCTGTGGGATGCTGTGTAAAGCACTGGAGAGGCTCTGAACAGCAGGCAGAGTTTCACAGGTACAGTGCAGCGGGGGGGGGGGGTTTTCGGTGCTCTGGCACTCAGACAGAATTGCTTGTCCTGCTTTTTGGCAGGTCTTTAACCCATGGCCCCCGACAGAACAAAATAAACCAAACATGGCATATACCAGGCGTACAAATATAGCCAATAATAGGCACTGTTCCCCTGGTTCTGACGCTGACTGACAGAGCATTCTCTCGCCTTCCTTCCTTTGTCTGATCCGCTGGTACGGGCGCCCAGGTGGTCAAAGGCGGGAAAGGCCACAGGAAGTGAAACAGGAAGTGACATGGTCTTGTTAAAGGGCTCATTGTTCGTTTCCTGAGTGACGCCACCCTGTACCTCCCTTCAGGGAGGCAGCTGGGCCTTTAGAAAGATGGGGTAAATGTCTCTTGCGACACTCTGGATAAAGCATCATATAGTTTGCTGGTTTGCCTGGGCTAGTGCAGGGCTACTCTACCCTAGTCCTGGAGGGCCGCAGCGCCTGCAGGGCTGCTCTACCCTGGCCCTGGAGGGCCACAGTGCCTGCAGGGCTACTCTATCCTGGCCCTGGAGGGCCACAGTGCCTGCAGGGCTACTCTACCCTGGCCCTGGAGGGCCACAGTGCCTGCAGGGCTGCTCTACCTTGATCCTGGAGGGCAGCGGTACCTGCAGGGCTGCGCTGCCCTCATTGCTGAGGGTTCTGATAGTCCAAAGAGAGCTGGAGCAAAGTGCGGCACTGCAGCCCTCCAGGATCAGTTTCAGAATCCCACTGAAATGCCAAAAAAGTGCTTTTACCCAGAGTGCATTTCTCCCTCGTGTCCGCGGCAGATGGAGCATGGTGCAGTGTGTTCTGGAACGCTGCGGGGTCAGAGGGGGGGGTCAGAGGGGGGGGTCAGGGGGCGGTGCCCCCAACCCGCCCCCCGCCTGTGCAGCTGGCCCACTTCCACCCTCTCGCACCTGCTACCCGCCCCAGAGATCCACATGCGCTGTCCTCACCGCACACCATCCAGCCCCACATGCCCCCGGGCTGCCAGGCCCCGTCTGAAAGGGGTCCCAGAGCAGCTGTGGCCAGCCGGTCTGTAAAGCCCCGCCGTACAGCAGACTGGGCAGAGCCTGCACTGTCACCAAGCCACAGGAAAACCACACGTGCCGTTTCTCCCAACCGTCAGATGGTCCAAAACCATCATCACCACGTTTTCAGATCAACGCCACGTGCAGGGGCAGAACCGGTCAGTGTGAGGTTGGTGCTCCTGCTCCGGCCTGCAGACAGAGCTGACGTTTCCATCATCTGAGTGTACAGCAGCCTGTGGGTGGAGCCCGAGGCTCCACCTCCACTCTGCAGCCACGCCCTCTGGGATCGGCTATCCTGGCACGCTGTAAGATGCTGCCCATGAGCGCATTCACATCAATGCCTTAATATCCTCAGCTCTTACACAAAAGACTTGATCTGCTTTCTCCGCAGCAGTTAATTTGCCATCGTAATGTGGTTCAGTAAACAATAAGCACAAACAAACAGAAGCAGTCTGATGTGCAAATGGCAAAGTGAGGCTGCAGACTTCTGCCGCTTATCAGAGGGAGACCCCGTGCCAAGCAGCTCTGTCCTGACGGAGAGGCACAGAGACGCATTCATTCCACACAAAAGGAGAGAGGCGCGCTCATCTGTCTCCCCTGCTATACAGAAGGTGGAGGCTGTTTTTTTTTTTTTTCTTTTTTTTTGCACGCTGTGATTAGTGCCTCTTCGGAGCTGTTTCTGCTGTAAGGGTATCCAAGCAGCCAGAACAATTAAATTCCCACCGCAAAGCAGAAATAAATGAAAAAAAAAAACCTTGCATTGTCTACACAACAATGCGGTTCCCCTGCACTCTGAGAGCACACACAGAATCGCACTCTGCTCTCCGCTTAATTAATGCGTCCCTCTTCCTGTGGCTTTTGGTGCGGTGCGGTCACTCGCGTGCGGCACCATTAGCAGCTAATTAACCAGGTTCCCTCGCTACAGAGGGGATATTTGTCACTCAATTCGTTTGTCATCCCGAGACACGGCGTGCGCTGCCCGCGAGAGGCCGAGGGTGTAATTTACTGTAAGCGATTTATTCTGCTCACGCAGATGCGGGTATCATCTGCAGCAATTTCCAGCACACGCCTGGCATATTCTGAACAATGGCCTACATATTGATCGTATTGATTATAATGTTGTTGTTCTTCTTTCAGTGAAGTGGTGGGGGGAGAGGCGGGGCGGGGGGTGGGGGGTGGGGGGGCGGTAGGATGGGTACGCCTCTCTCTCCTCAGCTTCGGGTGTTGGGTGGGGCGTGGCACTTGGGGCTGTAACACTCAGATTTTCCATGAAGAACTATCCAGCTGAACAGGCGGGAATTTCTGTGAAGCAACATCATGCCCACAGTTGTGTGTGTTTGTTTAGTAACGTTTGGTAACATTGCTGCAATATCAGTGCATCTCATTGTTTCCCATTCTTTTCGTGGGTCTCCTTCACGGCGCTGCCTCTATTGTGAATTGTAGTTATGCACCAACTGATAACAAAGAACAGTAATTATCTTTGCTTTAATTATGCTCTCCTCTTTCCTCCTATTAAGCGTTTCTGTTTAATTATGATTTTGTGTTGAACGGAGGGCTCTTTCTCACAAGCATCTCTGTTGCTGTTTGATTAAAAATTTGGAGACTGAACAAAGACGGGTATGTGTGCGTGTGCATGTCAGTAGATCTGTGTAAATCTGTGTTTCTGTGTGTCTGTGTGTGCATGTCAGTAGATCTGTGTAAATCTGTGTTTCTGTGTGTGTGTATACACCTGTGTCTGTGAGTTTGTGTGTCTGTGTGCATGGATGTCTCTGTGTTTTTGAGTGTGTATGTGCATGCATGTGGAGTGTGTGTGTGTGTATGTGTGTGTTTCTGTCTGGGGTAAAATGGATTCTGTAAGACTATAACTTCCCATTTCTTCCGGTATGAGTCTTTGTGGATCCGCCTGTCAGTCCTCAGCTCAGAATTCGATCCTAATATGAGCACAAGAGTCTCATTCCTCTGCATAGCCATGAAACCACTTAAACATTAAATATTAATGCTGCTCCCATCCGATATGACTGGAAAACATGATGTACATGATGGAATACGATAGATATGCCTGGTGTGGCAGTCAGTGGCAGGTGATGGGAAAAGATTTATTTATTTATTTATTTATTTATTTGCAGACAGTCTTATCCTGAGTAGCACTGCTGTTATGTCCTTGACTCTGACGACATTGATTGTGTCTTGCATTAAAATGGGAGGCTGGTTTTAAACCATCTAAAAACATAGTTTATTGTTAGTAATAAGCTGACTCCACCTTTAACATCAGTCACCAAGGTAAAACGTGCATTTTCCTCATTTCGCTTTTGTAAGAAAGTGAGCGTTGCACTGTGTAAACTCTGAATTTACACAGTATTTAGCAATATCGCACGTTCAGCCCGTTTCTTTGTCTAAAATAATCGCAGAGCAGAGCTTTAGGTGCGAAGTAGCAATTGGCTACACCTATTGCGTCAAATGGATTTTTATGCTACCTTTCTTTCATACGTGCGCATAATTGCTAAGCCTACTACAGAGCAAGAGAAAGAAATTAGGTATTAAAAGAGACACTTTGCCACGCTAATGCAAACTGAAACTAGTTTCACTGGCGCGATTTATTTGCTCAGAATACAGAATATTGCCGATTGCTGATTTACTAATAGGTGATACTGGTAGTATTGCGTCTTGTGTAGATTTCACAATGGCTGGGCATTTAGCCCTTTCTTTACATAAATGTTCCAGCTGGAATCAATATAGTGAATACGTGTACAGCCAAGAACTTCTCTGGACTTGGATTAAGCATAAGAGATCTATATCAGCGTGCGCATTGCGTCGCATCTCAGAGAGGATGTATACCCGCATAGCGGGGCCGAAGTTTGCGCCTACCCTGTGTATGTGGGGAATGATTTCATACACAAATCCGCACAATGGCCTGCCACTCACAGAATATAGGCTGAGTTACTATTTGCGAATCCATATAGCATTATCGAGAAACGGCTGGTAGAGGAGGCATGTTCTCCTGAACCGTAAGTGAAACGGCTGCTGAACTGTTTGATACTGCCACGAACAAGAGCAAGTAACTGTAAGCAAGTGTAAAAATCAGATCACCAATTCGGGGGGTTTCTTACCCTCAACTTTTTTCCCCACCTGCTGGTGCAACTGTCCGTAGGTCCGTTGAAGGCGTATCAGTAAATATAATAACCGATTATCAATTTTATCAGTTATTTGAGCGAGCACGGATAATGGAAGGGAAGATATCTGCAAAGGGTGAAAAAACTACGACTGACTAAAGCGATCTAAATAATACCGCTATTCGGAGGATACCTGTGATGTCAGGTTACAGATTACGTCACTGTACCTGACAGTAGAACTTTCACGTCATAGACTCGTTAATTCGCCCAGGCGGCCCGAAAGGCACGTTTTTTAATCCGCTGTCCACGTGATGCTAAGGAGAAAAGATAATCTTGAAGCGGCTGAGATGTCTCATTTGTTTAAAAATACTGACTAAAATGTAACGTGCTGCCTTAATGACACTTGCAGATGTGGTTTTTGTCCTATTCTAAAAATGAGCGAAAAATTCAATTATAGATATCACTTTCATTTACTTTAATGATTCTTAATTACCATTAAAAGCAAATCACATTCTCTGAGGCAGGCATGATTTTCAATTAAACAAAAATAATGCATGATTTAGAATTAATATATATGTATATAACTAGGTTAATTATATAAACTAAAAAATAAAACGGGAACCCAATAAAATTAGCCTTTCCCTCTGAACAGCTCTTGTTTTGTTCACTGAAGCGTTCAGAAATAACGAGCTTCCCATGACAGCGAGTTCCTGCCACTGATTTAAAGCTAACTACCACTCTCCTTAATTTGACAGTCCATCACAGATGTCAGATACGTTACATCTGAGTCTTTTTCACTTCTGCTGGATGCTGGGAGAATAGAGCCTTCTTGCTCTTCAAAGCGTCCGACATGCTACCCTCGCTCTTAGCACCGTTACAGCAAGCAAAGAAAGTCAAGACTTCCAGGGCACCTACAGCGGTTCTTTGAGGAAGGAATCAGGATACATTTGAAATTATTATTTGACATGTATACTGACTACATTACATCATTGTCATTCAGCAGATCGCTCTTATCCAGAGTGACTTACAACTTTTACATGTCATCCATTTATACATCTGAAGAAATTCTGGCTTAAGTACCTTGCTCAAGGATAGAACAGCAGTGCTCCAGCAGGGAATCGAACCAGCAACCTTTTGGTTATGAGCCCTGCTCCTTACCGCTATGCTACGCTGCTGCGCATATTGATAGATGTACTCTTTTCTGGAAGCGGCCAACAGTCTCAGTTCTGCTCCACAACATGGTTACTGCTACTGCTACTACCACCTCCACTCACGCTTTTGACAGAGAGGTGATGCGTTTCCTGTCTCTCATTACTGAGGTTAGCTCACACATCCATAAACCCACCTGCTCAGTGAGCCTCAGTGCCCTGCCGATTCCGGCAGATCATTAAGAAGCACACAACTGTGGGCATTAATATTTTAATAAAAGGCTATGCTAATTTTCTGTATTAATATACAATAGGCAGTGTGGCACTGTGCATCTGAACGATTTCTGTCGTGAGCTGTGTGCGCCGTGCCTGCACGTATGAATATGAAATTTAATATACAAAGGATTCAAAGGACATCCTCCTGACAAAAGTGCTCTGCCGGAAACGCTCGTGGGTGCGTGGGGAACACGAAGTGGCCCATATTTCTGTGTAAACTCTGCCCTGCATTCATCCTTAATACAGCCTGATATTCCTGCTGCCTGTGACACACTCAAACCTGCAACACTGAGAGACTCCCAGCTCCTCTTGTGCAAAACAGTAGGGTGGATATTAGTGTGTGTGTGTGTGTGTGTGTGTGTATTGGGGTGGTGATATAGTAGATGTGATTCAGCAGAGGTGCTTTTGTGCTTTGAGAACAATGTCATTTGCTTTCAACACCATTTCACCGGACAGACCTTAACTTGCTGCCGTGGTGTGGGAGAGTTACTGCTGTAAATGTACCAGAAAACCTTTCAGATCAGAAAACAGCTGAAAGTTGCATGTGTAAAGGGCAGCTGAGTGGAACTGGAGTATCAGGTGACCAGTCTACAACTGGATTTCCACACACATACACACAGTCATATGTGGTGGGTGTAGAAAAGGGCCACATGTGTATGTTTCTGTCTTTGTCTTTGTCTCTGTTTGCGCACCACCCCCACCTCTCACAGGCACTTGTTTACGACTCAGTTGAAACCTGGCCAAACCGGTCCTGCTGCTCCCCTTATCAGCAGGACCCCCACAGGGAACTTGAGGCACAGGCGCACCCCCAAGGACGGCCCCCAGGTCACCATTTGCCCTCGGACCTGCCCGTATCCTTTGGCCACCAATCAGGGCCTCAATAGGGCCGGGGATACGGGACAAGATAAAGGTGGTAGTGACCTCCCCCACCTCAGTACCACAACAATATCTGGGAGGTGAAGAACTGGGGAGACCAAGCCTTTGGGGACAAAACCTTGTGCTGTTGTTGTGTGCGTCTGTGCCAAAGGAACCACACACACACATGCACCACAAACCCTCGCATCCATCCGTTCAAAATCCCCAATAAACACCTGAACCCGGAACCTGACTCCTGTGTCCTGACCGACACCCCACTGTGATAGCAAAGTAGCCTGAACCTAGTACGGGTGAAACTGCCCCCTCAGTTTCAGTGGGACTATGTTTCAGTTGTTGACAAGCTGCTGTTGTATATTCTCATTTCTCGTTAACACTTTACATGTCGGCAGCGCTGTGTCATGATCAATGTGCTGTACAGGTGTTTGCCCTCAGACCTGGTGAATAATTTAACAGGCTGGCCCTCGTTCATGGAGAGAACAATAAAGACAGTGACTTACATCCCTGTGTGCTGACAGATTGATACATCCTCATTTCCTGCACACACATTAAATATGTTCTCCTCGAAAAGAAATCTGTCAGGATAATCCAATGGCATCGATACCATGTCTGTTTAATTCATGGTTTATCATTTATCCTGTGTAGCTTGCTAACGTTCCTCTCTCTGTCCACAGAACATCTGCTGAGCGTATAATTAGTGCTGTCATGTTTTGCAGTTTAACTGACAGCCGCCAGGAAAAATCGGTTGCTTCTTGCTGAGATTTTCATGGGCTACAGCTTTGAAGGGACAAGCTGGTGCTGCGGTGTGTTTGAAAATAGAAGCATGTTGTTGATAAAAGCTAAATTGCTGGTGCTGGACGCGGTGCGGTGCAGTGATGGTTTTGTATGGCTGGTGCTTCCCGCTGTTCTGGCCCTGCTTGCCGCATCAGGGTGCTTCAGCCCGGCGCTGGTGCTGCCCGGTACGATGCACAGATCAGGGCTTCTCAAGCCAGCTAGAAAATCCAAGCAATACATTACCTTTGTCCTGGTTGTTTTGTTTTTTGATCAGTACCATTCAATATCTCACTTGCCAAAATAAATACAGGCCAACATTAGGATGTTACTGTTCTTAGCATCTCTTCATCTCTTCTCTTGCATTTCTGTTTTTTTCAGGGACCTACTTTATGAATGGAATTAAACTATTGTAAAGGAATACCCCATTTACGTTACGTGCATTTACGTTAGCAGCATCACGACACACACACACGTACACACACATTAATTCACATTATTAATGCTGCAAATCCTGAGCGCTGAAGAACATCGCCGTCTCCCGTGTCGCCTGACTGCCCACTGACGCCGGCCACGCACTGCGTGACCTTGCAGGGGGGGTGTCTGAAATCAGGCTCTTCAGAGGGAGTGTGTCTTCTCATTCAGTCGGCGTGGTGGGGGTGCTGATGGGGGAGATAAATAAATTCAGTGTTAATATGCGTGAGTCTGACAGTGACCTTCCAAAGGCGAGAGCCTGTGGACATGAGCTTGGGATTTGAGGGGGGTGTGGTGGAGGAGGGGTGTGGTGAGGGGGAGGATGGGGGTGTAGATTACATCAGTAATGGCCCATGCACTCAGGATTGGGGGACAGGGAGGGGCGGGGGGGGGCGGCGGGGAGTTGGGGGTGTGTGTTATATCAGTAATGGCCCGTGGGCTCAGGATTGGGGGGGTGGGGGCAGTGGGGGACGTTGGGGGTGCGTGTTATATCAGTAATGGCCCGTGGGCTCAGGATTGGGGGGGTGGGGGCAGTGGGGGACGTTGGGGGTGCGTGTTATATCAGTAATGGCCCGTGTGCTCAGCTCTTCATTGGCTTTCATTATGTACGGTATCTGTGTGACACTCCAAACTGTAGCGGATGCTAATGCGTGTGTTAAAGGGCCCCCCTTGGCACGGTGTAGCGTCTGAAGGCTAACGTTATTTATCTCTCTCTGATGCTAATGCAGGTTTTTAATGGCTCCATCTGGCGCGGGGTGGCGTCTGAAGGATGATGTTATTCATCTGCACGCGTGTCCAGGGTGGCTTCTGCAGCTCTGGCTTTTACACAATGTCCATAATGTCCATGGGATTCAAACCAGCAACCTTGTGGTTACAATCTCCCTACCTATAATGCTCTACATCAGTGCCAGCCCCTTAATCAGTTAGTCAGCTAGATGGTGTACTGTGTCATCATGAAGCCCTGTTCTTATCTCAAGACCCTTTACCAGAGGGTTGTGGGTTCAAATCCATATCCAGACATGGCTATTATAGATTGTTACACTGCAACTAAGCATTTACTTAAAAAAGAACAAAAGCCAATGGCCAGATAAAATCAGTGGTGAGAAATAAGCAGTCAGTATCCAGCAGCATGAATGGAGAATGTGTCAGTAGCTGAGTTACCCACCCTGTTCCCTCCCCCATTTTGCCAGACTGCCCCTGACTGAGAGGCTTTACCTCCGAGGCCTGTGTAATCTGTCTCTTTCCTAGAGAGACTCCATCAGGGCCACACGCAGGAAAATCTGGGCCGGGGTCAGGCCTGTGATGCGTGGCTGAGTTGGAAGCATACAGAGTGATGCATGATGGGATAGCGGGGTAATCTTGTCTCCATCACAGGTGCTCAGCAGGGCGGGAAATGTGCTGATGTGATTGCAGCGTTTATCTGCGCTGGGCGGCAGCCCATCAGTCTGCTGTCCTCAGAGCCCAGGATTAAACGCGAGCCGCTCCCCGACACACACGCGCGTGCATACCCATGCACATTAAACACACACACAATCAAATACCACACACGCGCACACACACACACACACACACACACACACACACACACACACACAGACACGCACACACACACACAGACACGCACACACACACACACGCACACACACACACACACACACAGCGGCGTGCGCTTGTATATAGCTCTCACAGACGAGTGCACAGTAAGCGTGAGAGACACTCTGTCGTGCAGACTCACCTGCCCCAGCGTCTGTATCCCATCAAGGACAGGAGGGACTGTCGCGTGCCACAAGGAGAATACGGCAGACCCCTCCTGACCTGGAGGGCTTCTGTTTAGCCAGCGTTTACGCAAACAGACACAGAGCACGACCCCTGACCTCTGTCTGCCTCCTTCCGTGCCTTTCTCCCCCTGAGACACACCAAGGACCCTCCCTGCCCATAATGCATTGCATCTAAAGGGCAGATTTTAGGACAGGCTTGCCGTGGTGTGGTGGCGTTTGCCCCCCGGGGGAGTGTTTCGTTGAGATGTGTGGATGGATCAGAGTGGACACTGTGCACGCAACACTGCGGCCCCCTGCCGTGAATCCACCCCCCATTCCTACCCCCACCCCTCTGCAGCCCCCACCTTACTCCTACCCCCACCCCACTGCAACCCCCACCCCATTCCTACCCCCGCCCCACTGCAGCCCCCGCCCCACTGCAGCCCCCGCCCCGCCCCACTCCTACCCCCGCCCCGCCCTGGGTTCAGATGCTTCCTGTGGTTCGTTTCTCTCCTATGCAGCTCAGAGAACAATCTGTGCTTCCTAACACTGTTAAAATAATCACTTTATTGGTCTTGATAGCAATCTCATCTGAATAAGATCTCCAACACTCTGTGGGGGAAAAAAATGAAAAAGATAAAAATAAAAAGAGAGAAACAGATGTGGCTGCCACTTCAGTGACCTGCCATCAACACTGAGCCTAATTTGGTCTGCACAATTTGTCATTTCAAAAACACTGTAAAGTGCACAGTAGCACGTTCCATTTTTAGCTGGTGAGAGTGCAAATATAACGCTGTAGAACTGAATGTGCTGTAGCACCTCTCTCTCTTCAGCTGAGGCGTAGCCCCGAGCCCAGTGCACAGACACCGGGACTGAGGTTTCATGTGGCAGGAAGGAATTAAGTGCTCACTTTTATCTGCATGTGAGTGAGAACAGAACACCACCACAGGCTGTGGTGTCAATAACCAGGAGAGGATGGATTTGCCAGGCTATAGGCAGGATTGCAAAGACAGCGTGCGTGCGGGTATTAGCATATAGCTTGCAGCTGGTACTGCTGTATTTCAAAGGTGGATGGGTCTGGGGGGTGGGGGTGTGATGAATAGGCTAGTTATCAGGAGGGGGCTTGGAGAAGCCGAACAGAACCCGGCTTTGTGCATCTGTACAGTCGCCTGTTGTTATTTCAGAACAATGAAAGATAAGCACCGATCGTGCAGGCAGAACACTGCAGTTTATCTCCTGCCAGGACCCACAATGCACTGCTGCAACCATCTCCCAGCGGTGGAATTTGTCTGGGTGACTGTTGGGCGACCCCGTTCCCTCGAATGCCTGGTGCCGAGCAGCCAGCCCGGGGTGGCGCTCTCCTGAGCTCAGGAAGAGAGCAGCGCTCTGCTGAGACGCCCTGGTTTAGCAGGTGTGACTGCACTGAAGGTGAGGTGAGGGAGGCTCTGAGTCACACGGAGGGCGGTGATGCCTTTGGGTTTGCAGCAGAAGGTTACCTGATTCATACAGATTTTTAAACATTGCGGGGCAAAACGGGAGCCTGCATATGTGATGAGACAAACAAGCGCGTCTATAAAGCTGGGGTTCTTTCACCGCTGAAATCGGGGAAGAATTACAGGAAACACTCGTGAATGGAAATTACTAATAAATCTACGGGGGCTCTGTTTACAATTAATCTCCTCCGAATGTAACAGGGGAGTGGAAGAAAGCTCTTATCGCACTCGATCGGCCCCCCGCGGCCCCCCACGGCCCCCCACATGCAGGCTGACATTGTGTGCCTGTTTCCTGGCCGATAGGCTGCAGGAAACAGCCCTGTACTTACACCAGGTCATGTGACCTCACCGCATACGTAATGCTCTGATTGGTCCAACCATGACGACACCCTGTGAAACTGACGGGCTGGATTAAAAACATCCTCCAGGGGATGCGTTTTTCCCCGAGTGTGTTCAGGGCATGTGGGGTATGGCATGTGGCACGGCTTTCATGTCTGGAGCAGGTAATCCTGGATGTTTCACATCAAGGACGTTATAGATTTGCATGCTGAGGCAGATTGCCTGACCACACAGAGGAGCAATATGTGCCAATGCAAGCAAAGTGTATCTGAAATATATAGCGACATATTTTCATTATGCATAGGTTATATATTTTTCTGTACATGTATCGTTTATATTGTAATATATTCCAGAATGTATTGTACATGTACAATAAATGTTTTAATAAAACGGTGTATTCCGGCTCCACTGGAGCGTGTCAGCGGATTGCTGTTGATTGTGGCTCTCATGCTGTGGAGGTTTCAGGTTTGTAGTGCAGTCTGGAATAAAATGAAGAGCAGAATTTTGATGCAGACACCGGTAGGGGTGTGGGGTCTGTTCTGTGCCACGGCAGCGGTGTTTCTGTTTCAGCTTATCAGTGTTCAGTCTGAGGAGGATGGCGTGTTGGGAGAGGCAGTTAGTTCCCGCTGTGCGGGGAGACAGGGAAGGCAGCTCTCTCTCTCTATCCCCCCCCCCCCCCGCTCTCTCTCTCTCTCCCCCTCTCTCTCTCTCTCTCTACCCCCCCCCTCTCTCTCTCCCTCTCTCTCTCTCTCTCACTCTCTCCCTCTCCTTCTCTCTCTTTGTTCTCTCCCTCTCTTCCTCTCTCCCTCGATGCCTCTGCAGTTTTCATTGTCTGGGCCTCTCTCTGTCTCTCCCCCTCTCCCTCTCTCCCTCCCTCTCTCTGACACCTCTCCCTCTTTCTCTCCCTCCAAAACAGAAGCGAATGGTGAATAATGAATGTGTTGAGGGTGTTCAGAGGATAAACGCCCAGCAGGAGAGAGAGGCTGTATTGTACTCCATCATACTTTCATTAAGAGTGTACACACACACGCACATGTGCGCAGCACTCACACACACACACACACACACACACACACACACACACACACACACACACACGCACGCACGCACACACACACACACACACACACACACGCACACACTCGCACGCACGCATGCACGCACGCACGCACACACACACACACGCACGCACATACGCAAGTGTGCTCACGTGCGCACACACATGCAGGCATGTACACACACATAAGCACACACACAGTGGCACTCAGAGGAACAGACAGTCACACGCAGATACTGAGATACGGTGAACCTAGTGAGCAGAGAGTGGTGTCTTTCACACAGCCGTACGTGTGAATTCAGATGTGACACCTTGCCTGGTGTCTCTCAGCACTGTTGAGAGGGCTGTGGCTCTGCTCTCCCAGGCTGTGGGCGACTGCCTGGTGTCACAGCGAGGGACCACTTACCTACCGCTACTGACAGTTGAGCTGCTGTTTATAGCTCCTTACAGGAGAGAACAGTCAGTCAGTGCTGTTCAGTGGCAGCGTTTCCCCGGCCAATTACAGCCCTGAAGTAACAATTCATTTATACCTGAATATAAACCTTTATGTCAGTGATCGGCTGCTTTTGGATGGATGAATTGTATTGTAAGTGCACAGTAACTTTTTATTAATCATTATTTCTCCATATAAGCTCCAAGGCTTGCTAATGAATTGTAAGTGATCTTTGAGTTGATTAGGTGCTTGAGGCTGTCTCGATGGTAAAGTGTAAGGTGCCTGTGAAGTCTTTGCACACCTGTATCAGCTTTATTGTAAAGGATCTTTGCTGTATGTTTAGGGTTCAGTGTTTGAATGAGGGGTACAGGGGCCTGTGGCTGGCTGGCCCTGAATGGCTGCTGTTCTGTTGTCACAGAGAGAGCAGTGTTTCTCAATCATTTAGTCTTGTTTAAGAAGAAAGAGCTCAGAAAAATACAAATGTGTGGGTTGTCGAGCTTTCCTGGGGCCTGTAGTGGTGGATAACGTCATGTTTCGTTTCAGCAAAACGAAGTGCGCGGTCAGGCAGCAGGAAGTCGTAAATGAGGCGTGTAACACTCCATCCCAAAACAGATACCCCCCACCCCTCTCCCCCCCACCGTACACTCTTCTGCTCTGATTTGTCCTATAAAACTTGCATGAGTGTGATTTTGTGCCCTGGGTGTGTTGCTTGCTTGCGATGTGCAGAGATTGCATCAGCGTGAGAGTTCTGCATGCCGTCCCCACGGAGATAACAACGCAGACACCCCCCTCCTTGCCATCACAACGTCTCTTCTGCGTTTCTCTTCCTTTTTAATGACTGAAAGGCTGAAATTGTACTTTCGAATCTCTCGAGGGTTTGCACCGCTCGCTATCGGCTGCCTTTGGCGAAATGAAAGATAGAAATTAGTTTGCAAAAGACAACTTGGGAAAAAACTGCATTCCTCACGAGATCAGTACTGTAAGTCCAGAGCGGAAGATCTTTGCAGTGTTGTGTCTGAACCGGGACGTGCGATGAGAAAACCGTTAGTGTGTCAGCATAAGGACAGGGTTCAACATGGCGGCTCCATCAGAGAACAAACCCCAGAGAGTGGATTAGTTTGGCTGTGCCGTGCTTTTGTAAGCCAGCGGTTGGCTAACTTACTAACGTTGACTGAAGGTGATCGTCTGCAGCCTTGGAGCTGCATACTGGCTTTATCAAACACAGGGCAGGTTTCTAAGGGCACCTGAAGCAGACTGGTTACCGTAATCTGGAGTTCAGGCTAATCTGGGATGAGAGGATGGTGTAGGGCCTCCGTTGCCAGGGCAACATCTTTATAGCCAGAAGAAGGTTTGAAAGAGCTTCTTTAATGAGATTGGAGGCTCTGGGTGGTGGGCGTGGCTGTTCCCAGCACCCGAAACAAGGTCAGAGATCAAGCAGGACCTCAGTCTTCTGATTCTAATTCTGATTCTGTTCCTCCTGCTCGTTCTTATAATTGCATTAGAGACACATATTCCACACAGTGCGATCTCCTCTGTGCCACGCTTCGTAAATATCCTTCAGTTAATACAGTAAGAACAATATAATTTAATGCAATCTAACTAAATGAAACAATATCAATGTACTGTACAATATGGTGCAATAGTATCAGATGGATGAGTGATACATTGGCGTTGGATGTTGGTGTAGCTCGGCATTTTGCTCTGATGCTCGGCTGTATGGCGGTGTTGGCAGTTCTCGGCACAGCGGCGGCTACGGTGAGCGGGAGCAGATGAGATTTCAGCACGCTTTGCGCTGTGTCTTTGCAGGCTAACGCGACACACAAAGACGGTAATTGACCGTGTCACCTGGAGTCCCCGGCTCCAAGCTGCTCCGTCCAGACTTACCGGTGGGGTGCGGACGGCAAGCTGGCTTCCATTTTCCAGGGAAAGCAGGGTGTGAGTCCTCCACTGAGCAGAGAGGGAAACCTTCAAAGGGAAATCCCATTACTGTTGGCCAGATTATTTCCCCTCCAAATCTGTTTTTTTTTTTGACAAACAGCAGAAAAATATTAAAATTTTAGCCACAGGAGAGCTGATGGCTGCCTCTCTCTCTCTCATGGCAGATACCACAGAAGGCTGGTTTCTCACTGCAGTTAAGTGGCCTGCATAATCTCAGCTGGGAATGACTGGTGTTTGAGCCTGGGTACGCAGCATGTCCCAGACGCCCCCAGATTGGAAATTTAGCAGTGAATGTGTTGGCAGGGGTGGGGGTGGAATTTGGGGGGGAGGGGGGCAGGTTTCCTGCTGTATCTATTTGCAGTGTGCAGAGTGGTCATTAGATACATGGGTTGATGTGAGGAAAAATAGCTGCGGCTGCCTTTGTGAATCATTAGTGCCCTTTTGCCCTCTAGTGGTGAGTCTTAGGCACTGTCTAAACACTGGGGGGAGCTGATCCCCCGCAGAGCAGAGGGAGTAAGTGATGGACATCACCATTTCGCAGGTCTTTCGGCTGAAGAGCAAACAAGAGGAACAATGACCCCCTAATGTAATTAAACAAGGCCATTATTGAGTTTCCATGGGCAACCGTGGGAGGGAGATGTATGACCGGCCCAGGCTGCCGGGGTGTGAACAGATGAGTGTAGTAAAGCGCTGCTCGGATGGCTGTCCGCACCGCTCGGGGGGGTGGGGGGCCGAATGGCCCCGATACGGAGTGCCTGGGGTGCTGGTCTGTGAACACACCCCGCCCCCCTCCTCCACAGCCCCCCAGGCTGAGATCGATCCGAGACAGAGGCGTGGCTTCAGGTGCTGTTTGGTGTTTTATGCTGTCGCAGCTGGGTGCTGGACGCCAGCTCGGGTCTTTGGACTGGAGGACCCAGGTGCCCTGAGGCCATCCCATAATCCTGTGCAGGGAGTGATTATGCTGAGCAGGCTGCACTGTCGGTGCCAGAGAGAAGGAGAACAGTGGAGGGAGCTTAGAGATACGACCGTTAAAGTCTAGTAGTGTTATTTCTTTTCGTTTTTTTCCCCTCAGTTCTGAAATGAAACGATATGTGCCTCTACACATTTGATACAGTGCCCCTGGTTTTGATCACAGTAGCTGTTAAGACACACTGAAGCATGACCTTGGAATAAAATGCAATAAAAAATCATCTGCTACAAGCAAGGCCAAAAGTTCTGTCTTTTTGGCAGTGAAGCACTTCCTCAAAGAACAGAACTTGTAATCAGTATTTTGCAGATTCGGATCCCGAGAGGAGCGCTGGTGTTGTACCTGAAAGCTGATTAACCTGAAATGTTTCAGTCACAGTCCGGCTGTATGAATGAATATCTAAGGTGCATCGCGAGCCACAGACGTGACCGCTGACAAGGACAGACAGGCAGATAAGCGGCATCATGTAACCCAACGCGGTCTGAAGCCCGAGTAAAAGCCCGAGGGCAGCACGCAGGTGGAGGGGAATCTGCTGTTGTACGGTGTGTTTTTCTCCCCTGAACGGCCTCTTTCGGGCCGGTCCCGCCAGCGAGCCCAACGACCGCGGATCCGGTTTCTGGACAGGAGGCAGTTTATTGTGAGTGGTATTGATCCAGCATTGATCGGTCTGCCATGTCTGCAGCTGCGGGATAACTCCGCCCGCTGGCTAATCAGGGATGGTTTTATTGCCCTGGCTGGCTTTTTCCTCAATGGATCCATGCAGGCTCAAAGAAGCCGCTGTCCCCCGCCTGGCATATAAGGTCGAAGCTGCCCCACCTGCTGGCTTTTGCGTGATTGGTCACTGAAGCCTCGGTGGGTGGGGAGTGATATCGCGGCCGCCGTGAGAGAGTGAGAATCGATGTGAGAGACCCTCGATCGCCTCAGTACCTCTCAAACCAAGAGCCTGTTTTTCACTTCAGCAAGCATCATTAAAATATCTCAGAATGTAAGGCACAACTCTAACTTTACAGTGTCAAGGCTTTGCACAGGGGAAAGCGTCTGGTGCTGCAGGAACCACAGGGCTCTGTATGCATCTTTCGGCAGAGCACCCTTGGTATTGTTCATTCTGCTGAACAGCTCTGAGATTTAGGATAATGGCCTCTGAAAGTTTTGCTTCTACAGGCTGTTCAGAGGCTGTTGTGGGGAAAATGAGCAGTGAAGTGCTGCTTGGGGTTTGTAGCTACAGCAAGCCTATCCAAACACATAAATATTCCAGCGCTGAGCCTGGAGGCCTGAAATGCAAACCACCACTTCTGATGTTGTAGTAAGAAATGTTTTCTCAGACTCGGCAGCGTTCAGGGATGGCACAGAACATCCCGTGAGCTGTTAAAATTACAGAAACAGAGAGCGAAGACAGCATTGTGTTCAGGAAAGGGTTAAACAATACCAGCTGCCATGGCGACCTTATGTGGTGATGGTGCTGTCTTAAGCTCAGCCTCCAAACATGGTCACAGTGGCAGACTCTCAACCAATCACAGTGAGCATATGACTCAGTCACAATGAACTCATGACAAGGCCAAAGTCACGACCAGGCCATGTTGTTCACATTTTTAGCATCAACCTGCAGTACAAAACTTTGCTAGTTGTCAGCTGTTACACAATTTCAAAACATTTTGTAGCAATCAGGTGACCAGAATACATATAAACACCCACCCACACACACACACACACACACACACACAGAAAATACAGTATATGTAAAGAGTGTGAGGTCCTTTCTGCGTTATTCCTGTCCTTCATGCTGAGAGTGCCCTGTTTGAGTGCTTTATATTACTGTTGTGCTGATGTCTCTCTGAGGTAAGATTTGGAGTCGGTCGTTACGCAGTTTAAATCCATCAAAGCAAAGAGCACTTTCCTGTAACACACCATCGCCCAGAGAGTGCTTTGCATTTTAACGCTTACAGGAATATCGATTCAAGGGGGAGGTGCGATATCTGAGGAGACCAGCAGCTTGCCACTTGCGTATGCTTGAGGTTTCTCTCTGTAAAAAGACGTTTACTGAGATCACTCCACGCCTTCCCGTAAATCTTCAAAGAGCGATTTAACTGTAAAGCGAAACAGAGTCGCGAGGGCCGCTTCCCACCAATGAAGTCGTTTGCTCTGCGCGTGGTTAACGGCATCATTTCGATAACAGATCCCTGTGGGTCTTAACTGCACAAAAACACGGCCCATTCCTTATTCAGAAACCAGAGCTAACGGCACGCTAGCATATTCATGAGTAAGTGTACCCGTTCACCGAAGGCAACAAGGCGATTTTTCCAGCCTTTCGTCTCCTATGAGACCTGTGCGTGGAGGAACATTGTGGGTGGAGTTATTTTGATTGGTTTACACCATTAATTGCCCCTAATTGTACTTATGTAATTACTTAATTATTTGCATTTTAATGAATGCATATGAGATGCATAAAGCATTGCGCACACTTAGTACGTGTTAGGTAATTTCTGCGTAGGAGCACAGGAATTGGCTTACACAGTTACTGACTTGGAAATGTTAACATTCTGGATGAGGGCAAAACATGTGGTTACACTTAGATCTAGGGCATCGGCACATATCCATCCTCAGGAAGTAATCTTAGCATGTAACAGTGCCAGTAGCGTAAATATTACAGTGTAATTACAATGCAATTACATGTGTTTTAGGACCTCTAATAAACTTGGAGCCAGTTAAGCCAAATTGACCAAATCCACCAATAGGGAATGAGGAGACAGACTTGATGATGATTGGCTCAGATGTTAGCTGGCTGTATGGGGCACTGGACTTTCGTTTAATGCAGCCTGACCTTTGACCGCTCCCTGACCTTTGACCCCCTCTCTCTGCAGGCCCGTGGGGTCGCTGCATGGGCAGCGAGTGTGGGCCGGGGGGCAGCCAGAGCCGGGCGGTTTGGTGCGCCCACATCGAGGGCTGGACCACCCTGCACACCAACTGCCCCCTGGCAACCCGCCCCGACAACCAGCAGAACTGCTTTCGGGTGTGCGACTGGCACCGGGACCTGTACGACTGGCAGCTGGGGGCCTGGGGGCCATGCGTGGCCATCTCGCTGCGGGTGTCGGGGGGCATGGTGCGGCCCTCGGCCTGCGTGCGGGGCGAGGAGGGCCTGCAGACGCGGGTGGTGGGGTGCGTGCGGCTGGCGGACGGCACGCCCGCCGAGGACGACTCCATCTGCGAGTACTTCGAGCCCCGGCCGCGGCTGGAGCAGGCCTGCCTCATCCCCTGCCCCCGCGACTGCGTGCTGTCCGAATTCTCCGCCTGGAGCGCCTGCTCCAGGGACTGCGGGACGGGCCTCCAGACCCGCGCCCGCGCCGTGCTGGCCCCACCCCTCTTCGGAGGCTCCGCCTGCCCCAACCTGACGGAGTACCGCACCTGCCAGCCAGAGGAGTGCCCGAGCGACGACGGGGGGTACGGCCTGAGGGTGGGGCCGTGGAGCGCCTGCTCGCCCCCACAGCCCCGCCTGGCCCGGCAGGTGCGCCAGGCCCGCAAGAAGAACAAGGAGAAGAACCGGGAGAAGGGCGGGGCCAGGGACCCCGAGACCCGCGAGCTCATCAAGAAGAAACGCAACCGGAACCGGCAGAACCGGCAGGACAGCAAGCTGTGGGACCTGCAGGTGGGGGTGCAGACCCGGGAGCTGGTGTGCCTGAACAGGAACGGCACACCTGCCGCGCTCAGGTGAGTCTTACCTGGCTGCTCATCTCTCACCACAAGGCTCACAAGAACTCCTCAGAAGGACACTGTTACAGAATCTAACCCAGGGAAAGTGCTGGGCTGGTCATAAAAATCGTTTATGAATCAGAAGTGAGAGAACCTCTGAGACGATGTCTGCTTGGTGCGGTATGCACAACTGAGAGCTGTCCCTGAGGTTCATTAAAGCACACTTCCAAACAATACAAAATAAATATCAGGCGCATGTCTGATTTACACGTTAAACGATACTTTGAAAGACAGCGAGGATGCAAACAGTACAGGGTTTCCTTTTAAAATTCATTTAGAAAATAATGATGAACAAACATAATTTGATTTCTGTGCCCGGTTTTTAGCGGCAGGCGCATAACATATCAAAGGAATGCTGAAAACAGCCCGACACCCTGGGGAGCATAAATATTAATTTTACGACTTGTTTATTCCTGGTTTTGAAATATTTATGCTTGTTTTGCCACCTTCGGAATCACAGTGTGCGAAATGGCATTTTTCTCTGAAAGACAGCGCAGTGAGGCTGAACTGTAACGCAGTCTGTCTCTCCTGTTTCTCTCTGCTTCTGTGGAAATACGTTAGTTTTAGCGTTCTGCACCTGATGCTTTAGTTAGTGTGAGATTTATGGAACTTCAGGGACCGGGGCTGTCATTCATTTTAAACAGCAGTAGAATTTACAGACAGTTGAACAGATTTGCATAAAATTTTAAGATGCTCCTGACAGCACTGAGCATACTGCTTAGGCTGTCAGTCAGTTCTTTTTTTTGAGCTACTGCACTTTCTGCTTTTTATTGAATTGTTCAGAGGGCACCTGCTACTGTTCTCGGTACTCTACCCCCACCGGTATCAACTCACTAGGACCATAATTTACTCATCTGATATTTTTGGTAAAGATTGAACAGTTACCTAAAATGAAACCTGCTCATGTCTCCAAAATAGATTTACAGTTGGACCATATTCAACCACGATTGTTACAGGACAGATTCAATGTTTGATAACCATGTTTGTCCAGCCAAACACTTTCCCCGAGTTTAATGTTCTCATGGAACACCCCTAGATGGTTTTTAAGTGGTTCACACGTGTTAATAAAGCAGTGCTGTGTGTGTGTGCATGTGCGTGTACGTGTGCGCGCGTGTGTGTGTATATATATATATGCATGTAATAAAACTGGTAGATTATGCATGTTGTGTCATATGACATATGTGTGACATGACATATGTGTGAAGACAGTTATGATGTCCACAGTAAGGTAATTCATCTTTCAAAGCTGCACATTAACCTGTCAAGGTTTCAGCTGGTTAACCTACTGTCACAAGTGATCAATTTAATGGTTACAGGCATCATTTTCAATGATATTGAAGACAGCTGATCTGAGATCAATAATCTTTATTTTGTATCTTGGGGAGAAAGGGCAGATTCTGAGAAATTTCATATTAGAGACATGTTGTCCATGTGTTTCCGCTTCTCTTTTTTGAGAAGTGGCCTCATGAGTAGAATTATGAATGGAATCACTTCCTACCCTAGAAAACTGACACAGGATCAGGTTACCCATCACTTAATGCCAGCCTCAGGTATTTTCATGTAAAGGTGAACTCTGATTCAGGATCAGTGCATAATGGTAAGGAAAAAGGTGCTGTATTCTGGCCCTGTGTGTGTGTGGGTTTGTGTGGGTGTGTGTGTGTGTGTGTGTGTGTGTGTGTGTGTGTGGGTTTGTGTGGGTGTGTGTGTGTGTGTGTGTGTGGGGGGGGGGGTTTGTCGTATTGACCTGGAGCAGGTTGGTACACGCTGAGCTCCTATTGGTGTACTCATTACTCAGCGTAACTTCCTGCCCCTCCACAGGAACTAATCAAAAATTTAACTCCGCTGGAACACTGTGGGTCAGCCGAACACGACCGCGCCGGTGAAGACACTGCAAAATGAATTCACAGCCTGTTTCTCTCCAGAGGCATGCGGGTGCTTGCTAACCGCTAATCGCTAACCGCCAGCCGCTCTCTCCCCACGGGGTTTGTGGCGTGCTGGGGAGGATGCCATCCGAAGGGCCTCGCTTCTGTTTCATCTTTTATTTAGCGCTCATGTGCGCATGCTGAAACAGGCTCCACGTGTTTGGCCTCATTCAGTCAGTCTCCCAGACTGGTCAAGAGAGAAGCCGTGAAGTGCCACAGACTGCATCCATATTTCATCATTCTTCTCTCTCCTGCCAACTGCTAAATAATTACAGATTGGTTTTGCTACTTGGAAATAACACACATGTCTGCGGGTGCCTCAGAAGGTGAAATTTAAATGTCCCCCACCTGATTATCGGCTGATAGAAACCTTTGTCATTGTAACTGTTAAATTACCTGCCAGTGTGTTTACATTCTGAAATGTGAGGGTTTGACAGTTTTAATCATAGTGACATTTCAGAATGAGAGAACTTTAATTACTGAAATTACAGTATTTAAAGGCTGCATACACAATCGATATGCGTCATTAATATGTGTTAACGTTGGGACAGAGGAAATGTATGCCGAGATGCGTATTATAATACGTATATAATTGACATACACACATATGAAATTCTTAGGGGGCGTTATGGGTAGGGAAACTGGGTCACTGTTGAAGCAGTATTAAGATTTTTCTTTGTCTGAAATAACATTAATCCATAAGAGCATAATTTGAAAACAATCACAAATGAACACAATGAACACGGCATCGTGTTGCCAGCCGTATGCCACTACAGCGGGGTCAGACACTAAATGTCTGAAGGGCAGTACGAGGCAGTGGCAGCGGATTAGAGGAGGCAATTTATTTATAACGTTAGAGGAAAGCGCAGTGCTTTCTTTCTGAAGAGAGACCTGTCTGGGACAGACAGGGTTAAATGGAGGTCTGGAGTAATTACTCCTAACAACCTGTCATTATAAGCCCCACAAAGAGGAGGACGCACAACGACAGAGAAAATAGCAGACTGTAAACGGCTCAGGGTGGAATTAGGCTTCCCTTAAATGAGGTGAAGACCCCCTGCTGTCGCTGTGCGTAATTGCGGTTGTATTTAATAAAAAGGCTGCCATTGGTGCGCCTCGCTGTTGTGAAAATAAAAACATAATGAAGCTGGCAGGTGTGTGCTGGTCAGAGGCCGACTGATGCTGGGGACAAGCCTGCGGCTGATGTCTCATACTCTGTGTCAGTGAGGCTGTCTGGGAAGTGACTGTAACCAGTACGGTCTGTGTATTGAGCTCTGAAATGTGACCGATTGCTGGATTTCCTGCCTGTGCTGTAAGATTGAGTGGCATAGACAGACAGTCAGACACATAGATAGATAGGTAGGTAAATTGGTAGATGGACAGATAGGTAGTTGATGGGTATGTAGGTAGGCAGATAGGTAGGTAGATGGGTATGTTGATTAATTGATACAGTTAGTTGGTTGATTGATTGATAGTCTGACATATTGCTGGATTGATTGATTGATTGATTGATTGATTGACGGGCTGATGTGCTCTCTCGTTGCAGCTTGTGCTCTCAGGAGCGCCTCCCGGCAGCCTTCCGCTCCTGCGTGGTTCCCAGAGACTGCGAGGTGGGCGAATGGTCGGCCTGGGGGACCTGCTCCAAGGACTGCTATGACCCCAACGGCCCACAGGGGGGGCGCTCGCGCACCCGCCGAGTCCGCCGCTTTCCTGTGGGAGGGGGGGCTGAGTGCCCCGGGCTGGAGGAGACCGAGCCCTGTGCTCCACAGGGAGAGGGGGTGTCGCCCTGCACCGCGTAAGTGCCCCCATCACGCCCTCCCACGCCCACCCGCACCACCCATGCACTAAAAAACAGACGATTAAACTGGCCTCATCAGAGGGAACACACAGACAACATGTATGTGGTCTGGGTGCTAATTACTGGCCTAATTAATAACTAACGGCTTTACACAAACAGACATGACTGCTCTCCACGCTTCTCTCCTGTCTGGGTGATTATGAAGCAAATGCACTCCCGCATGGACACTCAATGAGCAGCTCAGGGTAGGACAGCACTGCTCCTCCTGGGATTTGAACCCGCAACCTGTGATTGTATTAACTTGAAAAGTCTTACGGTTGTGTTACAGGTGAAAATTACATGGTCTTAAGACGCTGCAGGTGAGTTGGAGTAGACTCTGCATAGACAGGAATGGGTTTCTGATATTCCCATCACCTGGTCAGGTGTTTGTGAGGGGAAGTGAAATGACCCTATGGCTTTAACCCCGGCTTAATGATGACAGAGAGAAGGAGAGGCAGGAAGTCACAGGAAGCACGGCAGTGCAGTGAGGGTGGGAAGAGAGTGGGGCGACAGAATGCCTCTCTGTGCTGCGATGCTGAGCGTGTAGCCAGCGTGTAGCCAGCGTGTAGCCAGCGTGTAGCCAGCGTGTAGCCAGTGTGTAGCCAGCGCGTAGCCCCAGGGTCAGCATATGGGGGGATTGAGATGCAGCACCCAGCGATTTGGGTGGCTGCCAGGCGAGGTGGGGTGGGGGGGGGGGGGGGGGGTTACCGTGACGGATGTGAGGTGTGTCTGTGTAAGAGTGGGCGTGGTCTCTAATGTTATCCCCAACAGATGGCCGTGTTCACACGAGCTTTTAGCAGCCTCTCCGCCCCTCGGGAGTGTTTCCTCTGACAGCACGAGCGTTCATTTCACACCCTGTCAGAGCCCCTCAGCTGGACATCTGGGGGTCCCCCCACCCCCCATGTTCAGTTTTGGAGGAATACTTCACCCCTGACCCACTGTCCACCCGACAGATGGTGCAGTGTTTTACACTGCTCTGTCTTTGAGGTGAAAAAGCAGTTTCAAGGCTTGGTGTCAACAGTGGTCACGATGATCCCTGATATGTTGCAGTTTTGCTCATCTTTATTTCTTCTTTATTCTCCTGTTACAGAGGTGGGATTCTGTAAAAGAAACCACTGCAGGAAGGGCATGTTGTAGTATAATGGTCTGACTCTGCATATGCGCAGTGATACTGACAATACCAAATATTTTGTTTGCAGAAGCACTGAAATGTATGTAGATGGATTGGTATACACAACAGATTGGTCTCCAAAGCTGTGAACATATGCCATTTGGCAGAGACAGTTCTCCTGGTCTTGATTTGTCTGGCTGATAGAGGCTGTAGACTTGTCTGTTATGACATCACAAAAGAAGGCGAGTTATGACATAACAAATGACTGCAAAGTTTGACATTACAAAGAAATGCAAACATAACCTCACACAGAAATGATTAGACCACATTGTTATTTTGCAGTAAAGGCAGATAATGCTGAACAAACCCTGGACTGAGGAAGTCTCTCTCAGATAGATGAGCAGATCGGTGTCATTCGCACCATCTTAAGCATGTTTGGGGTTTGATAACTTTCACCCCAAAGCAGTCTGTTCTCTGTAAATCCTGAGAACATTAAGCCATGCCACATTCTGCCCCCTCACAGAGGGGGGCATTCAATCTGACCCCCATGGTGCTTTGTCTTGAGTAACGCATTCAGCAATGTTGCCTTTTGTTCAGTGGACCACTGTGAGTTCAGCGGTAACCGAGGTGGAAAAAGTACAGTTGAAATAAATGTATTATTTAGAATTAAAAACAATGCCGTAGATGCCCCCCTTGCATATGATGCTGTGTGTCTCCCTTTGAATCCTGATGAAAGACTGGCTGGGTCAGTCACAGGCAGGACAGCAGTAGCCACTCCATCTGTGATCAGGCTCTGCTCGGCGGTTACACCCCACGGCTGTGGTCCACTGCAGCACATCAGCACGAACACGGGCCGTTGCGTTGGCCTGGCCCCGTCCTAAGCTGCTTTCACATTTTAACCCGCCGCGGGGAGAGGCGAGGGGCGGGGCGAGGCGAGGGGCGGGGCGGGGTGAGGCGAGGGGCGGGGCGAGGCGAGGGGCGGGGCGGGGCGGGGCGGGGCGAGGGGCGGGGCGAGGGGCGCAATAGCACAGTGTGCCATTGCTTCATTCAGTCGTTTCTGGCGGATCCTCCGGCTGACGGCGGCGGCTCTTAAACCGGAGCGCTCTGTCCTCTGAGGGGTGCTGGGGATAAAGACTCCAGGGGTGCTTTGTTTCCACACTTGATTCAGGCATTAATTCATTAAGCTGATTATTTTTTCCCCCATTGTGCTGTTCAGGCTTTTGGCTGTGCTTTAGTGTGTGCAAGAGAATTAAAAAAATCAACCGAAGACAACCCTCACCGTATCGTAATGTAATCCCTTTCTTCCCAATCACCCAAGAGCGCAGATGTACACTCTACTGCACAGTCCATTATGTGGCTGTGTCAGTCAGTAATAATCTAATGGTGATGTCATACCCTTTCATACTGATGCCATGTCCTGTCACAGTGATGTCACATCCCGCCTCTGGTTTACTCCCCCGGCAGCGGAGTGTCTCTGTGACGGACTGGTGCGCTTAGTCAGAAGTGCGGGCTTGATAAAGATTGCCTTTGCTAAATATTCCCTCCAGAGTTAATATGCTAATTCCACAATGCGCACAGAAGAACAAACGGCTCACAATATTGTGGAGGACTGAATGACTTAAAAGATTTATATGAGTAATTTTCAGGAGATTTACTCTAAGCTCCAACAGCAGGGGCTGCCTGGCCTCAAACATGGTCACGTTCCATCAGCTGTGCCCATGATCCAATAAAAAGAAATTAGCATAAATATTAATAAGCAATTACTTTTCAGATGTGGGCAAAGGAACATGGTAGGTTAGAACCAACAATGAAATAATTCTTACAAGAGTCAGCTCCCGGCAGATAAAATGAGAGGGGTGCACTTTGAAGGGAAAGTAGATGTCTTGAGTGTAAGATAGAAGAAAGTGGCCGGCATTGATTTGTGATAGAAATTAGGTGATTGAGGGAGATGTGATAGAAAAAAACAGTCTGAAATTTATTCTCTCTCTCCTTCTCCCTCTCCTTCATTCTCTCTCTCTCAAATTCAGATTTTTTGGAATGACGTATGTTTTGTAAATATCACCAAAGCATACAATGGGCACATACACATGCATACATACACATACGTGTATATAATACATGGAAAAAAGAGAAAAAAGGAACAAATGACAAATGAATAATGGCTACAAATTTGAGTCAATGAGCATGTAATGATTAAAGTGGTTATAGATTCATTAATAATGATTGGTTGATTCCCCTAGCAGGATTCTTGGGCTTTCATTATTTGACATCGAGTTTACATTATTGATAACCTGGGAATATTTTTTTTAAATATAAGTTTATTATTTTCAAATATTTTTTACAATATTAGAAGTAAGTGCATTTCTGTCTCTGTCTTTCCTATCTTGAGACAGTGCCCGTCTCTTTTTGCAACCATGAGTATGTCTACCGTTCTCAGCTGCTGGGGTGTGGTCACTGAGTCTGTACCCCTCTCTCTCCCTCAGTTACAGCTGGAGGACCTCAGAATGGAGTGAGTGCAGGGTTGACGTGTTGCTAAGCCAACAGGACCGTCGCCGTGGCAGCCAGACGGGACTGTGTGGGGGTGGGATCCAGACCCGGGAGGTCTACTGTGTCCAGGCCAGTTCAGACCCCGCCTCCTATGTCAGCACGCCCAGAGACAAAGAAGGTACGGCTTCCCATAGCCTCATCCTTAATGTCCCCGTGTATCTGTCTCCTTGTGTACCTGTCTCCCTGTGTACCTGTCTCCCTGTCTCCCTGTGTTCCTGTCTCCCTGTCTCCCTGTGTACCTGTCTCCCTGTCTCCCTGTGTACCTGTCTCCCTGTCTCCCTGTGTACCTGTCTCCCTGTGTACCTGTCTCCCTGTGTATCTGTCTCCCTGTGTACCTGTCTCCCTGTGTATCTGTCTCCCTGTCTCCCTGTCTCCCTGTGTTCCTGTGTACCTGTCTCCCTGTCTCCCTGTGTACCTGTCTCCCTGTCTCCCTGTGTTCCTGTGTACCTGTCTCCCTGTCTCCCTGTGTACCTGTCTCCCTGTCTCCCTGTGTACCTGTCTCCCTGTCTCCCTGTCTCCCTCTGTCTCCCTGTCTCCCTGTCTCCCTCTGTCTCTTTGTGCTCCTGTGTCCCGCCATTGTGTTCTTCCCTGCCCTGTTGTTTTGCTGTGGTGTGCTTGTATAGTCAGGATCACCCCTTATTTAAGCTGATGACCGTTGCTGTATGAGGGTGTGAGGAAGCAGCAGAGCCCGTTAGCATCTTTAACGGGATTGCTTGCAGTGTTTCCCTGGAGGAGCCTGGCTGCTTTCAGTAGTGTGGGCTTTGACGTGTATCATCTCTGTCTGCAGCGAGGTGTGTGTTCATGTTGGGTATTCTGAAGGAAACAGGCACTTCATCACATGAGGAAGGGGATGCCGAGGTACAGAGATCTGAGCTGTGTCTGCCAACGCTGACATGATCAGCCCTGCTGGCTGTCTCACATACATGAGTCACCTAGAAGAGAGGAAACTGAGCGAAGCGTAAAGCCCAAGAAAGTGGGTGTGCGTTTGTGTCTGTGTGTGTCTGAGTGTGTGGGTGCGTGTGTGTGTGTGTGCGCGTGTGTGTGTGCGTGTGTGTGTGTGTGTGTGCGTGTGCGCGTGTGTGTGTGCGTGTGTGTGTGTGCGTGCGTGTGTGTGTGTGTGTGTGTGTGTGTGCGTGTGCGCGTGTGTGTGTGCGTGCGTGTGCGTGTGTGTGTGTGTGTGCGTGCGTGTGTGTGTGTGTGTGTGTGTATGTGTGTGTGCGTGTGCGTGTGCGTGCGTGTGCGTGCGTGTGCGTGTGCGTGTGCGTGCGTGTGCATGTGCGTGTGCGTGTGTGTGCGTGTGTGCGTGTGCGTGTGCGTGTGTGTGTGTGCGTGCGTGTGTGTATGAGTGTGTGTATGTGTGTGATGGCTGACATTACCTCGCTTAAATAGCTCTCAGGCTGTAGGTTTGGAGATGAAAGGTCTCATTGCCCTTTATGACCTTTAGCTTCACTCTGAAATGTGATTGGAGTGTTAATGCTGCTGCTTCTTGGTCTCATGTTTCTCCAGCCTTCAGCCCTGGCCCTATAATGTCAGTACAGTTAGTGCAGGACTTCAGTCTCAAACTGACCCCAGGCCTAGTGCCAAACCATGTTACCTCTGACACTGCAAAAACACATCGTCCTCACACTACAGCTCTCTCTCTTTCCCTTTTACCCTAACCCACGGTCACTATCACTGCTGCTCTCTGCCCTTTACCTAACACACTGTCCCTGACACACTGCTGCTCTCTGTCCCTTTACCTAACACACTGTCCCTGACACACTGCTGCTCTCTGTCCCTTTACCTAACACACTGTCCCTGACACACTATTGCTCTAACCTACTGTCATACTGTCCTTTACTGAATACAGTGTTCTTTGCCAGCAGTCTGCTAGCCTTAGGCTTCTGAACACCTCATGGTGAGGGCAAGTCAAATGCACTCTTCCATTACACATGTACAGTAATGTGACTATTTTTCACACTGTAAGTCCCACTGTGTGCTAGGCGCATCTCCCTGACATCATTGGAGAAACATACATACACACACACGGCTCACAGAGTGGTACAGCGAGATACCCCTACCCCAGCAGAGTTTTCCACCGAGAAACATCCTTTTTTATTTTCATGGCTTGTGCCTTTTGAAATATGCAGCATGATGTTTGGGAGGCAGCAGCAACAGGAATTTGTAAAATCTCACTAAGTGAAACTATGAATGTTCTGTTCTGTGGTAATCCCCGGACTCTTTTACTGTTAGGAGCAGATTAAGCGGAGAGGTACAAAGTGAACCTGCTCGATCTGTCTGTTTATGTAATTGAATGCCCTAAATGAGTTTGGGAAAATCAGGTTAATTGCAGATAACTGTGAAAAGGCAGTTCCCCGAATCGAGGGAATGTTTATTCCGATACTTTTCCAGCGCAGCCTCAGTGGTGTCCCAGACGCTGCTTCCATTACACATATTAAACCCTCATTTCCCCGGTCTGTACGGCCCTCACCTCAACTCACTGGCCTGCTACAGTCAGCCACCGCGTTCAGAATGGCAGGGTGTTGTAAATATCCTCATACCATAAATCTACACACCAAATTTACTCCATAAATCTGCATGTGAGTCATGCACACCGAGTGATTTTCCTGCAAAATCTATTCTGTCCTTATCTGCTGTGTGAAAGATGATATTGGTCTACAAAAGACTTTCAGTCATAATATGCTTGGCTGTGCACATGTTTTCTGTACCCTGGAATATGTGAGTAGAACCTCTGTCATTTTTTATATACAAGAGTTTATTTAAGTTGATATTCAGTAAAACATGACAGTATTTTACTAACATTGAATCTGTATCCCTTTCAGTAACATATTTTAAGCAACATAATGTGCACTCAGATGAACATAAACAGCAGAAGACCAACAAAAAATGAAAATTTTGTCATAGTTATGCATATGGAGTATATTACTACAACTGCTTGTTCAACAAAAATTCACGTCCAGTACCAGGTCCAACAACCTAAACCAATTAGCATCCAATATAACAGTGATGCTGTTGAAAGAGTTACCCTGCCCATTTCCAAACATACTCTCAACCACAGTGACTTTAGTTTCCGTTTTTGGTGTGAAAACCTAAAACAAGTCCCAAGGGTTAAAGCCTTTTTTTAATCAGTCATATTTCTGAACCTCCTCATCCATTAACTCGCTCTGCTGTATCAGGTGCAGTAATATGAGTGATATGAGGTTTTCTTTTTTACCATACCAGATGCATGCCTTTTCATTGTTTAATTTGGATTAAATTATGTTACGAGATTAACCAAGATTAACTGAAGCCTGCTTCCATTCTGAACTTGCAGGGATTATGGATGGCTTTGTGGTCTCCTGTTTTGAGAATGAGTATAAGTGCTGTTCTGTGAGGTGATGTTTGCATTTTGCGGACCAAAAATAGCTGTTTTGTTCTGTTCTGCCGACACCTGCATCGGCATCCTCGTGTCTGACCTCCAGAGAAATTTTTGACCCTCCAGGACCTTGGTTTCTGCCTCCATGCGAGCTAAACCAAAGGCTTAAAAAAATGATACCCACAGTCTCTCTGCTCAGCGTTCAGCGGTGGAAGAGATGCATTGTGGGTGATGGTGCTGTGATGGTCATGTGTCCTGCCCAGAGAGTACACCTGTGCGTCATAAACCTGTGTGTCACACACCTGAGTCTCTGCTGTTTCACACCTCTGCTGTTTCACAGGCTCTCTGACCCTGAGAGGCGTTTGGCCTGGGCTTGGGCCCTGGCTCTGGGGAGGAGCACCCCCCCCCCCCCCCCTCAGCCCCCCCCCAGCCCCCCCCAGCCCCCCTCAGCCCCGCGTGGAGCCCATCCCTCAGTGCAGGAACAAGCAGTGTGTGATTCCGCTGCCTTTGATCTTGGCGCGTTAGAGCTCCCCGTGGTGTGGGATTGTTATCGATGCAGACTTTTATGACAGTGTGGGGGGGGGGGGGGGACTGCATGCTCTGAAAGCACAGTGTTACAGGGGGGTGGGGGGAACAGTCTGGGCTTGGTTCATCTTCTCTTTTTGGGCACTGGGAGTTATTGGTAATAACACCGGCTTTGATCTTTACTCGCTGAAGCTGCCTCTGTCTGAATGTTATCAGTGCAGACCTCTGTTTGGGGGGGGGGCAGTGGGTGTGGCACCGGGAGAGTGTGCACTGTAAAATAACATTGTTTCTGCCCCTGCACTGGAAGCGCTCTGTGAGACACATTAATGAGGGTATCGGTAGGGGTATACTCATGCCCAGAGGCACTAATTAGGCCAGGGAACTGAGTATCTGTATGTGTGTGCTTGTGTGTGTGTGTGCTTATATTTGTGAGTGTGTGTGTGTGTGTGTGTGTGTGTATATGTGCGTGTGTGTGTGTGTGTGTGTGTATGTATCTGAGTGTGTGCCTGTGTTTGTATGTGTGTGCCTGTGTGTGTATGTGTGTGTGTGTGTATGTGTGTGCATGTGTGCATGCTTGTGTGTGTATGTGTATGTGTGTGTGTGTGTATGTGTGTGTGTGTGCGCGCATGCGTGTGTGTGTGTGTGTGCGCTTATATTTGTGTGTGTATGTGTGTGTTGTGTGTGTGTGTGTGTGTGTGTGTGCGTGTGCGCACGCATGTGTGTGTGTGTGTGTGTGTGTGTGTGTGTGTGCGTGCGTGCGCGCACGCATGTGTGTGTGCATGTATCTGAGTGTGTGCCTGTGTGTGGCTGTGTGTGCCTGTGTGTGTATGTGTGTGTGTGTGTGCATGCTTGTGCGTGTGTGTGTGCATGTGTGTGTCTTGTGTGTTTGTTGGAACTGTTTGGTTTGTTAAGTGGGGTCCTTGATGTTGAGGATGTGGAGATCAGAGAATGAAATGGAAAGGCATTAAGGGGCTCTTTCTGCAGAATGCAGTAAATATGTCATATGTCATGCTTCAAACGCTCCTTCTCCTGTCAAAGCATTGTTTATATACACTACTACTGCTTGTATGGAGATTTAAACATGCTTTGGTAGTTTAACTTGTTGCAGAGGAAAAGGGAATAAAAAAGGCCACTCTTGTGTTAATCATTTGACAAAAATAATTCAGAGGTTCACATTTTGAATTCCTGCTGTATGTGATCTCTATGTGAGATGGAACGGGTTCTGTTGTCAATGAGCATTGATAACAGGAACAGCCAATGTGCAAGCACTAGCGATGAAATATACACCATTTCGTGGTGTGTGACAAAAAAAAAAATCACAGCGGAATATCATTCTTGTGAGGTAGTTAGTCACCTGGTGTCACCTTCGGTGAAGTACTTGCTGTAAGACAGCAGCCTTTCGGAGGAAACGCCCGAGGCGGGCAGGTACATTTTACACCTGAGTGGCGGTGGAATGAGCCGTGCAGCAATGGGAGGATTTATTAGCCAACCTGACCTTGTTTGTTGCAGTGTTTGATGTGCTGCTGTGAGCAGTGAGGCTCGAGGAGCTTAACTTTAAACGTGGAGGGAATCCGCTATAAAAGGGGAGAAAACAGGCGAGTTTTCAGAGGAAACGCATCAGACAGGCAGCAGTGTTTTTACCATCTTTCTCAACTTGAAAGTTTACAACAAAGAAGAAAGTGCGGGGAATGTCCTTTATGGAATATTCATGAATCTAAACAGGAGCGATTTCTCTGCAAAGGCAGCGTGAGTTATGTGTTTACGCGCCGGCACTGAGATGCAGGAGGTTTGATGTCACTGTTTTTGTCGCGTTTAACAGATGAATGCGTCTGCTTGCTTTTTACTGTTCCACCACCCACACGGAAAAACTATCATATTTCAAAATAGAATGAAATTGTCGACTTTAAAAATGGCATATCAAATATGAAGGGAACATTTTTGAAAATGCAACTTTGAAAAAGTGTCCAATTATATTTTTTAATGCTTTTCACCCTTGCTTTGGAACTGAATTTTGGGCATTAGGCTCTTCTCACAGCAAGATGAATGCAGTCCTCTGACACATTCCCACTAACATGCAGCCAATGGCTGGTTTTCACACAGTGGAGTGGGCTCTCATTGGAAGATGGGCACTACTCCACTGACATCATCAGAGCTCCTGGCCAACCACAGGTAGCTGAGAGTGGTAAGGAAACCCAATGATGATTTGATTGTAATTTGCAGTGTGTATTGTGTGTCACGAGTCAATGCAGGACAAAAATACTGTTACTCTTTAATCATTTGCAAATATAAAATATCTCCTAACCACGCCCTCAGAGTTAATTTTTTCTGCAAGTTTGCAGAATCTTTTTTTACCGCATGGTTAGCGCATTTCCGTGCGGTCGTCCCGGAAACACAGGATGTGCAGGCAGTTTGTGCATGTCCTGCGATCAGGTTGCGTTTGCAGGGTTTTTTTCCCCGTCACTCGCGTGTGTCGCTGTGATGTGGGTCCTCTCTCCCCGCAACACTGCTGCTCCATTCCGCCATCAGAGACTCTGACTAAACGATGGCATCCCACTGCGTCTGTTCGAGAGGAGGCTTCCCCAGCGCTGCACAGCTGCAGATAAGACTCCTTTACATGATCTTCAATTAGGCATACGGGGGAAATCAGTGCCATTGCTCTGCAGGCACACAGAGGTGTGGAAGTCATTCTGACAGAGGATGCGATCCGGTTTAATCCCTGAATTGAAAAACCCAAAATTCAGAAGGTTTCAGATGAAAGCAGGTTTCACCATTCTGTGTTGAGTGAATCACAGGGGTTGAAAGTAATTCAGCGCTTTTCAGGCACAGGTTACATTACAATGAAGTTAATGATGGAAAAAATCACTTTAGGTCCAGGTATAATTTGGTTGCGCTTCCATGTAAGGGATTGGGATATGATAAAAATGTATAATGAAAGTGAAAAAATACATCAAACAATCCAACGCCACTCATGAACACCAGCCCTGACAGAGTGAAATCGGCTGCTCGTGGCTCTTGCGTTTCCTCCGTAACAGCGCTTGCTTTTTGTCCCCGCAGCGTCCCGTCCTGTGAACAGCGACCTGTGCTTGGGGCCGGTCCCGAACACCACCCAGCTGTGCCACACCGAGTGCTCGGTCGAGTGTGTCGTGTCGCCCTGGTCCGCATGGGGGCCCTGTACCTTCGAAAACTGCCAGGACCAAGCTGCGAAGAAGGGTAGGCTGCCATCTTGAACACCACATTGTTAGCAGTAGGGGGGAGCAGAGGTTAGAGAATTGGACTATATATATATATACAGTCAAGTAAATTATAATAATCAGTTAAGGATTCCTCAGTTTTGCAAGAAACTAACAGGTGGAACTGAACCAGTACGTCATTCCTGGACCACAGCAGCAGCTCAGCGTCTCTGCTAAAGCACAGTAAGGGGCCCAGCACTGGTGCTTCCAACCAGAACGCTGCAGGTTTGATTCCCAGGTGGGGCACTGCTATTGTAATCTTGAGCAAAGCAGTTCATTCATACTTTATGCAAGTGCAAAGCTACATCAGCGCATACCCTCTAAAGCAGCAGCGTGAGTGGCGGTGTGGAACGGTGCTCTCGGGCTGCGGAGGGGGCAGCGAGCCGAGGGTGGGGCGAGGGCGTGGCAGGCCGCTGCGCTCGGCGGATTCCTGCGGTAATCACACGCCCCCACACCCCGAGCGCTGCACGGTGACTAATGCGTATTGACTCTCCCTTAATGAGCCGGCTCACACAGGCGGAAGCACAGAGAGATTCTCCGCCATGCATCTTAATAACGGATCCCTCTCTCTCGCCACGTTCATCCGTCATAAACGCCCGTATCCACGCGGCAACAGCTTCATTACCCTGAGAGACGCGCGCTCGCTGTCTCTCGGCCCTGACACCGCGCTAAAGGCATAATCACTCTGCGATCTCTCTGTATATCCCATAGGCAGAACACGGAAATAATGACTGATGGATAAATTAAAAATGCATCCAATCATAATATATAATAATTGATATTGTAATTGCTCAGCTGATACTTGTGCCTTTGGCAGATGTTTGTTACGGTCTGGGTGGTGCGATACCTCTTCAGATGCCTAAATCACCTAAACTGCCTAAACCAGCAGGCTGAGCAGCTGTAGTTTGGGGGGGGGGTAGCATGAGGCGGCATGTGAGAGTCCATTCCTGATGATGTCACCGGCTGGAACCAGAAGGAGAGGATGGTGACTTCCTTTGGCGGGGAGCCCTGGGGCTGTAGCTCGGGGGGTGGAGTCATGCAGGAGCTGTGGTTTAGAACCCTGCGCCATCCCTGCTGCCCCACCCGTCTCTCACCGAAAACCCCTCCCCCCTTACATGCAATCCCCCGTGTGCATTACCCCCCAATGCAATCTCTATTGCACCCCCCCCCTTCAATCGCCACTCTTAATCACACTGCTAGTGAGAAATGACTTCTCGTCTGACCTTCCTGGTTAAATAAAGTTCAAAAACCTAAGTGGGTGAGAATAAGGAGGAGGACTGTTCAGCTGTCGGTTCTCAAATCCTGAAGCCTTCTTACCTCCTTATCAGCCTGGCACAGGTGTGTGGATTAGAGGTGAAGGCTACAGACGGGTGACCTCGGGGGTGGGGGATTGAGGGTTTGAATCCCTGCTGAGGTACAGCGGCTGTGCCCTTGAGCGGGAATCCTTTGAGTAAAAAAAGAATTCCTCATATTAACGGTTGGCTGGGTGCATCAGTCACTTTGGATAAAGGCCCGCGCAATGAAGGAAGAATAATAATATTCATTATGTAAAGCTATTCCAATAATTTCTGTCATCTTCTGGCTTAATGGGCTGTCATGTTAAATGTACTACTATGGTTATCAGGAGCACCAAACTGCGACTGTCAAGTGGACTTAATATATCTTAGTCTCACGCTTTAGCAATTCAAAAACAGATGGAGCTTAATGAAGAAAAAAAACAGAAAATGAGGAATTCTGGGAAGTCTTTAAACTTGCACTTTTTTATGACTGTGGTGTTCAAAAGGCTTCAAGCTGAGGAAACGGAGGATCGTGAACGAGCCCACGGGCGGGGCCGGGAACTGCCCCCACCTGACGGAGGCCATACCATGTGACGACCCCAGCTGCTACGATTGGCTGGTGCTGAAGCTGGAGGAGTGTATCCCTGACAACGAGAAGCAGTGCGGCCAGGGAACGCAGGTGCCAGAGGTGCAGTGCATCAACAGTGACGGTAAGAACCCAAAGCGTGTGCACGAGAACCCAAAGCGTGTGAGAGAGAACCCAAAACACGCAAGAGAGAACCCAAAACACGCGAGAGAGAACCCAAAACACGCAAGAGAGAACCCAAAACACGCAAGAGAGAACCCAAAACACGCAAGAGAGAACCCAAAACACGCGAGGAGAACCCAAAACACGCGAGACAGAGCGCGACTTACCCCGACTTGTACGTCGCTTTGGATAAAAGCGCCTACCAAATGAATAAATGCAAATGAAAATGCTTTGCACACTGTACAAAGAGAGACCCTCACACATTCTCCCATTCTCCAATTTCCTGTTGTAACATGATGTACAGTACCTAGGAAAAGGAAAACGTTTAAGATATTATTTTTTTCAGTTTTGCATCCATGATGAAATGCATTAGGTCTTGCGTCTTCCACTTTCTGACTTTTCCGCATTAAACTCTGTGTGTTAAAGAGGCAATTAGAGTGAAATGTTGAATGCCACAGCAGTCAGCAGACAGCCAGCTAATGAGGGCTCGGGGGAGAGGCCACCGCCAGGCCTTCCAATCAAGCGCTCTGAATGACAATGATCAGGTTCCCAGCTCAACAGCATCACAGCTCAGCATGCCCCTCATAACTCAGCTGTTGCCATGGTGATGCCTGCGTGACCCCTCCCTTGTCACTTAGACAGTCAGTGTGATTAAGAGTGTTTTAAACTCAGAGCAAATGGAGAGTTTCACTGTTCCGGTGCTCTCACAGCTGGGCCTGTCTCAGTGCCAGACCTCACACCGTTGTGGCAGGAAGTGATGGAGTAATGATCCGTGCCAGTGTGCTCTTGGTGCCTGCTGTTCTCTCCGGAAATACACTTCATTTCAGTCCTCCGGCCACCAGGGGGCGAACAGCACACATTCTCAGTTGACTTTCAGGGACATCCTGTCCAATGTGCAGATCATAGGGTGGCTGAGCACCATTCAGAATATTTAGGTTGGCGTGGAAAAATTAGGAGTCTATTCATCATGGGTTCTGTGGTCCCTGTTCTTGTCTTTCACCCTTACTCCTCCAGGAACACTGTTCTGTTTTTACAGACCCAGTTAAAGCGGTGCAGGGTGTGCCGGGGACAGTGAGCATGATTAGCTGATCATGCTAACTGCTGCACAGGAGAGGCGTTGAATGGCTATTACCGTAAATCAGATCTCCCTGCCTATGGAGGCAGGCCTCAGACCGCATCCCTCAGACTGCAGCCCTCAGACTGCATTCAGACCGCAGCCTCAGACCAGAGTGTGTCTGTGCTGTGCTAGGGTGGAGGGTTCCTCAGCCAGGTTGCCACCCAAGACACGAGAGAAGAGAGCAGACGGTGTGGTTAGGATGCTGCCTCCTGCCAGAGCAGACCCCGAAGAACATATCATTTCCACAGCCCCACCTCCTGCTAAATCATCACCTCTCACCTCTCTCACACACACGCCGGATGCACACTCCCGTCACAAAGCCGCTGTGAGGAGGAGACAGCCAATCAGCCCCTGTAAAGCTGTCAGTGGGTTTAACGAACACAACAAAGCCTTTCCAGAGAGGCGTCCCACTGAGACACCTCCACTGTGCAAACCCCACAGACGGAGCGAAAACTTCTGCTGAACATTTACTTACTACTTTAGGATTTCATTTAAATATTTATTAAATATTTATTTTGCAAATTCAGATTTTGGATTCATAGTGTAAATTTGAAGAAACGCATGAAAAGTTATTTTTAGGGTGTCTTTTAAATATGAGGAAAAAAAATTGAGGTTTAGATGAAAATTTGGAAAAAAATAACAGATTTAGCCAAAAATCATTAGGTCCCATTCTTCCTGTGATGTGTGTGCAAAGCCTGTCCTGGTTTTCTGGCAGCCCCTGCTCTCCGTCTGTGAGTGGTTTCCCAGCTGGACTGCATCTGCCTTCCTGTCTGCTCATCAGGGTGGTTTTGTGTTTCCTCAAAAGTCTTTGTTGGCTGAGCTCCGCAGTTCAGTGCGACAATGTCTCACCTGGCAGGGATGCGTCTCGCCTTTCATACGCTGCTCTCATGATGACCCCTGATGCCGTTATTCATAATCAGAGTGCATCTTGAGCACAGCGGTTCAGGGCGTCCGTTTAGGGAGCGCCGGCCTGTTCGTTTTCCACCTGCCTTCCTGTCCGTTTCGTCTGCGTGCCGTTTCGGCTGATCCTCTCTCGGCGCGCCTTCGGGGCTCTCTGCTGGGCTCCTCGTTCAGAGAACGCCCACATCCTGTCAGACTTCCACACATCAGCAGGGTTCACCCCGCCTTCACGCTGCGTTTCCATCAGCAGGGTTCACCCCGCCTTCACGCTGCGTTTCCTCATGGCTTTGATGGGGAGAGAATCCGACGCCGTTAGAGCCGTCCAGTGAGAGGCGTAATGTAAAATGAATGGGTGTGTGGGGAGGAGGCTGAACTTCAGGTGAACTGAAGCTCCGCACCTCTCCGGTTGCCACAGCGGCAGCAGTGTCCTCTGCACACCTGTGTGTAGGAGGAAGCGTGCCCTCTACATGCACAGAGACCCGCTAAACGAGTGCGTGAGTGGGATTACACAGCGCATTTGTGTGTCAGAAGCCAATTAATAATGAATGGGCCTGGGTAAGGGTCCCCAGTGACCTTCCAGAGGCTGCGTTGAGTAAAGACTAAAGATAACCCCACTAATGCAGAGATAGGATGTGTGGGCGAGTCATTATGCTGTTTGTGTTTGAGATCTCTGTAGGAGGCACAGGACCCAGTGAGAGAAACCATCATATTTTATCATTCCTATTTTAATTTTTGTATGAAAGACTGTGTAAGATATCTTTGTCTGAATAATGTATTTACCATATATATAAAATCAGTACAGTAACTGATATATTATGGGGTGATAATTCATTTTTGTAATGTAAATACAGACAGAGCCATTTTTGCATGAGATGAAGATAACATTGCTTTGAAACATTAGTAGTTTCGTTTGATGCATACATAGTGATGCATACATAGTAATGCAAACAAGGTAAATCTTTAATCCACAGTCAATTTAAATTTCATGTAGTGTGCGGTGTGCAGTTGTTTTCTTTAGCAAAACAGGTAATGGCTTCTACCGGGGGGGGGGGGGGGGGGGGGGCCGAACAGTCTGAAAGCTACTAACATAATTCATGAAGAATTAAAGACTCCAGAATTAGGCACACAGATGGCAAACATAATTCGGCACCACCAAATGTGAAGTTCTGGACGTGGGCAATAACAGTTTAAGGCAGGATTATTTTATGGGAGATATTGCATTACTTACAGTAAGTAAAGAAGACTTGAGTCTAATGCTTGACCCTGGATCTAGACAGAGTGCTTAGGCAAAAAGCTGGGGTACATATCAAAGAGGAGGGGGATAGAATTTCTGGAAAAAGTACAGAGAAGGGCAACAAGACTAGTTCCAGATAGCAACAATGTATCTAATCCCTTAGTCTCAGCAGAGGGAGACTGAGGGGAATTCACTGAGCTTTTTGCATTTTTTGAACAGGATCAATAAAGGGTTCTATGGAAGCTAATTATCCACACAGTAGATTACAGTGCTCACGGTGGAAGCAGAGACCCTCAGAGTATCACAGTGCTGGGTGCACTCCGGCCTGCAGAATGATGAGCCTGTTTGGACTGACCCTCCTCGTTAATGTGGTTCCGGTCGGTGTTCTCCCGCCCGTGTCCCTCTCCCGCAGGTGTGCCGGTGGACAGGCAGCTGTGCCGGGATGCTATCCTCCCCATCCCGGTGGCGTGTGATGTGCCCTGCTCCAAAGACTGTGCCCTCAGCCCCTGGTCCCCCTGGTCGCTCTGCTCCCACACCTGCTCCGGGAAAGCCACGGAGGGCCGGCAGACCAGGGCCCGCGCCATCCTGGCCTACAATGCTGGCGTCGGTGAGCGGGATCCGCCGGGACACCGCGGCTGCCACTGTCCTCTGTCATATTACCCTCTCTGAGTGTCCGTGCGTCAGGCCTGGCTACCGCCATGTCCACAACTGAAATAATATGTTACAGTACATTATGTTACTGTCATTTAGCAAGCACTCTTGTCCAGAGCAACTTACGTAGGTTACAATTTTATCCATTTATATATAGGCCTGACTAAGCGTCTGGTTACCAGCGTGCTCAGAACTGAAGTAATGTATGTGCAGTGGCTGAGCAGTCAGAGGGATGGGGTGTCTTCCCCACTCAGTCAGAATGCAGTGGGTGTGTCTCAGTACACAAGAGGCAACTGGGCAACAGTCAGTGCTCTGCATACATAACTCAGTTAAAGGGAGAGTGGTCACCAAGCCTGCTGAAAGTCATACAGTTTGATCAATGTATTGTCCCAAAAAGGAAATTTGTTGTGGATATGAAGTGGTGCTGTACAATAAACATTAAAATATGAGTAAGTATCAGCACAGCCGGGAGGTCAGGATGCTGTCTAACCTTCCTGCTTTAATCAGTGTTCTCTTTACTCTTCATTTATTCCTCCTTTTTGCATAACTACTCTCTTACTCTCCAACAAATATATGCATTTCTTTCTCTTTCCCTCTTTTTCTTTCTCTTTCCCTCTTTTTCTTTCTCTTTGCATTTATTTGTGGTATTCTCTGTTTTTCCTGTGATCCCGTAGCAACAGCGCAGGTCATAGCCTGGGTGACGGTCATGCAGGGTAAGGCGCTGTTAGAGTAGCGACCTGCAGGAATGTGTTAGCGTAGCGACATGCAGGTGTTAACGCAGAAACATGCAGGGATTGCAGGGCCTAATACCATGCAAGACATGTTAGCAGAGTAGTATGTAGGATGCATTTGCAACATGTACTGTAGTTCATGTTAGAAAGCTGTGTAAAACTAGAGGTCGTAAAGTTGTGCTGTGTCAGACTTGCTGCTGTGTGTTGTGTTAAGGAGAGACCTGTGTTGTTGTCAAGGTCGGCTGTCCTATTGTCTAAGAAAGTACCATGTGAAATATGTTGACCTTTTCACCCAAGAGCTGCATTAGGTATACCTTTATAATGGCAGTACTGCTGAAGCCAGTGGTGGTAGCTGCGAACGTTATAGCAGTAGTCGTGGTTTGTGGTTGGATCAGAAATGCTGTGTACGGTTCTGTTTGGAATGCACTGGAGTCCCTGCTGAAAAAAGGACTTTTGAGAGCTGTTGCTGCAGTGTAACTTTGTCTTCCCTGTTTCCCCAAAGGACTTTCCCGAGTTCCAGAAGTTCCTGTTCTCTTTGGTATACTTCTCTGCATCTCTACTAGAGCTAGGAGATCATAGCTGATTGATATGTGATGAGAATAGAAATACTGCGTGTGTGTACGCGCGTGTGTGTGCATGTGCGTATGTGTATATATATATATATATATATATATGCGTGTGTATATATGTATACATGTGTGTGTATTAGGGATATTTATTTCATTATTTTGGAATAATTTTGTATTATTTGAATATTATATTCCTCCCGAGGGCAGATATTCAAATAATTGAACCCTGTTTTTTCCCCGAGCTCTGTCTGAAAGCCTGGTTTCCTCTGTGTAAATAATGGCTCACTGCAGAGAGAGCACTGTGAGCTCTCAAACATGCCTTCACAGGCAGCAAAATTAATAATATATATGAATTATCTTTATATGCAGGGTTTTTAGGCTCCCCTTCATGAATATTGATGGGAAAGAATAAAAAATGCTTTACCAAGCATTTCAGTATTTGTTCAAGTAATTGATTGCCATTCACATTGTAATCTCACAATATTTATTAATAATTCAATGTTTCATTCCTTATATTTCATATGTATGTATATAATTACATAGGTAGATGGATATCATTTTGGTATAGATAAATACAGATATAGAGTTTGATATATAATTATTTTCTTCCTTATTTATATCTGCTTCATAGCTGCCCGCTTCTAAACATGCCATCTAAAGGTGATGATGATGCAGATATTGTCAGGACGAGGTGTTTCACCAGGCAGGAGTTGCGGGCGGTGGGCGGAGCCAAGTCTCAGTGGGTGGGGCCGAGTCTCTCTTCTGTAATGAGGCTAAAGCGGGGGCCTCTGTGACCCTGCAGCCTCTGCTGTCCCTCTGAACCTGCTCCGCTGATGTAACTGCCTCCCGGAAAGCCTGGTCATTTGCAGAATAGCAGCAGGGAGATGTGGTCATCCCGCATTTCTGCTTAAATGGGCTGCATGTAGATATTTGCTTAGAGAGAGGAAGCTGTCTATTACAGATAGATAACAGGAAGAATTTCCTCCCTCTTAGAGTGGAGTAATAGAGTTATAGAGTCCAGATTTTACAGACCACTTCAGAAAATAAGGGCAGGGTGGTGATGGGCGGGGGCAGAGTCCTGTGGCATGAGATCATGATCACGGTACCCCTTTCGCCATCTTTCTCCAAAACACGAAAACGGAGTCAAAACACAGATATGTCAGATAAGGCAGGCGTGGATGGGACAGTCCTATAGTCTGGCAGTGCAGAGGAAGAAAAAGCAGTCTTTGTCCTCCTTCCAAAAATACCCATTTGATCTTCCCCTGAGACCTGCAAGAAAGATGACAAAGGTGGGGCGTGCTTCCTCATCCTGCCTCCGAACTCACCGCCCCCTCTCAGGTCCTGTCTGGTGGGAGGGGGGGCGGGGCGCACACTAACGAGCCCCCTGCTGCTGTGCGGCAAACGGTCTGAGTGGGTTACCATGGCGCAGAGGAGGAGGAGGAACGCGAAACAATAGAGAGCAGCAGGGGATTGTGGGAAGGCACTGCACTGGTGCGAGCGGCTCTTGTGATTGGGTGCTGCTCTTTGGTTTGCGTCAACTGATGTATTATGTGTGTGTCGGGGGGGCTGTTTTTTGGCAGGGGGGACTCCGTGCCCCAACAGCAGTGCCCTGCAGGAGGTGCGGAGCTGCAACAGCCACCCCTGCACGGTGTACCACTGGCAGACGGGGACCTGGGGACAGTGCATCGAAGACACCTCCTCCGCCTCCGCCAACGGCAGCTCCACCTCCGTCCGCGCGGGCGGCGGCGAGGTCTCCTGCTCCATCGGCATGCAGACGCGCAAGGTCATCTGCGTCCGGGTCAGCATGGGGCAGGTGCCCTCCAAAAAGTAAGGGGGCGGAGCCGGGGGAAGGGGGTGAGGCTTTTGTCAAGACACACATAACTACACGAGGAACGAGGCCTCTTGAACGTCCCACAGGGCACTGATCCTGCATCAGAGTCAGAATTGTTTGCTAAATGGTTGGGGTTAGGACTGGGGGGTTGGGAAAACTGATCTTAGATGATGATGTCAAGGGCAGGAAGCACGCAGAGCCTTCAGCCCTGTAATGGGAGAGGAGATCATATTACTGTCACTCAGCAGCCCACACGGAGCAATAAAAAGACTCTGCTCACCATAGCGAAACACTGTGATTGGTGCAAATGTGTGGGTTACTGATAACACATGATAGTTCTGCCTGTTCTGGGAGGCTCTCCGAGTCCTGGCTCAGGTCCTGCTGCGGGGGGGGGGGTCTCTGCCTCTGGGAGTGCTGTGAGCTGATGTGCTGTCAGGCCGATGAAGTAGGGCGTCTGTGAGAGGAACACATCATTTATTTATTTGCTTATATAGTGGGGTAGTGGGGTAGTACTGTAGTGGGGTAGTACTGTAGTGGGGTAGTACTATAGTGGGGTAGTACTATAGCGGGGTAGTACTATAGCGGGGTAGTACTATAGCGGGGTAGTGCTGATATTCTCACAGGCGCAGGAGTGGAGGAACGCTGAGTGCACTGCAACGCCCGAGCTCTGTCCCAGAATGAGTACTGTACTTCTGCTGTAGTCTGCATTTAGCTGCTGCTGTGTCAGAGGGGGTAGATAGCATTAAAACTCAAGCCCATCCTGACTCTGCACGCCTCGCACACCCTGTCCGGAGGCTGCAGTCTGCAGGGTGCTCTGCACCCGTGTGAAGCTTTTCGTCTGCACCTGTGTGAAGCTTTTCGTCTGCACCTGTGTGAAGCTCCGTCCTCACCCTCTGTCCTTGCAGGTGTCCAGAGAGCCTGCGGCCAGATACGGTCAGACCATGCCTGCTGCCGTGCAAGAGGGACTGCATCGTCAGCCCCTACAGCGATTGGACGCCCTGTCCCTCCACCTGCCAGTCAGGTACTTTTCCCATGCCGTGCGTGTCTGAGCCTGTCACGTTCACTCTGTAACCCAGCTGCCAAATGAACATCAGAGACACAAAATTTCTGTACCTTCTGTAGCTAACGGGATCATTCAGTCCATCGGCTTTGGGATTTGTCTTTTTCATCGCTCAAGGCAGCATTTTTTGGAAATATCTGCCGCTGATGAGAGCGAAATATTTGAATTTGTTGATTGAAGCATAGGAAGAATGTCAGTGCCAGAGGGTTAATTCACCCTATTAGCCAGCATTCACTGATTCATGGATCTCATGTTCACAATGCGGTTCTGCTGAATTCAAAGCCAGAGACTCTTTCAAAAGCTTTGAATGTTCATGTCTTATGAGGTTTCCTGTATTTTCTCTAATCCATACCTGTAAATATTCCTTTAAAAATCGGACGGATGCTCTAAATTGACAGCATGCTTTGCTCGATGTGTGTTCTCGCCAGAGAGCTTTCATATGCGATATGATCAGAGTCTCTACAGTCGTTCAGGTAGTGACACAAACACAGCCTCTTCAAAGCAGACATTTCCCGCTCCCTCCGTTAATGGTGTTCCTTTAAACCGCCCCCCCCCCCCCCCGTGCCAGTTCAGGCATTCAGCTTTTTGACAAAACATTCCCCAAACAAAGTGAAGAGAGGCACGTTGCCTGGCAACAGCATCAGTGTAAAGAAACGGTAACCAATTTCTTAATAAGCACCAGGGGAGGCCGGTTCTGAGGCTAACTGCCCTGCTAACCTCGCTTGGTGGTTGTATGCTGAGTGTGGTTGTTAGCAGTGATAGCTGAGGGTGTGTTAATCCCAGCAGTCTTCAGTATGAAACAGCGGTTTTGTGCTCAGAGGCAGCCCTGCTTTCGAGGGAACTTCAGCAGAGGGAAGAAGGAAATTACATCATTGCCGCTTTGCCTGACTTCCCGTCACCACTGAGAACAGTAAAATAGTTAAACATTCAGCTTCAGCTTGCAGTGCATTGTTCCAGGGTGCTTGTTTTAGGCCTTTAATAAACAATAAATAGCCATAAAACCAGACACTGTTTGCTGTGACATTTTTAATTTGGTCTACATTCACTGTTAATGCGTATTAATGATTTTGTACATAGCCTGTAGAGCGTGTACAATCTAATGAACATTTTGGACTTCATTGATTTGTTCTTAGCTGGAATTTGTTTTTAACTACAAACAAATTTTATGACTGCTCTAGACCACTTCTACCACATTTTTATGTGAAAAAATGATCTTTCACAGTTAAAATATGTGTTCAAATATGTATATAAACACGCAGTTCAATTAACAATAAACAAATAAATAGGACTATAGGCCTTCTAAGTAACTAGTCTAATCAGATCAGATGAAATGTCCAAGTGCAGAGGGTGAAGCGCAAATTACTAAAGTTTTCAGCTGAGCGCCCATCAACAGCTGAAATCTCTTATGTAGTTACATGCGGAAAACCTGGCTGGAAAGCTGTGTACACATGCTCGCTGGTGATGGAGTGCTGAAAGTCTGGTGGGTGTGTTTATATACAGCGGAGAATGTGTGCAACATGACATCAGCCTGCTGTACCCGTCACAATATGGCCAACAGTAATGGCATTCATTCACCACCAGATAAATGGCATCGAAGGGACCCTATGCCCAAACCGCTACCAAACGACCCTTTGTCCGAATCAATACGAAACAACCCTATGCCTGAATTGAAAGGACTCTGTGCCCGGATTGCACCAGAGAACAGGGCTATGAGTCATAACAGATTTAACTGAGTGTCTTCGAGTCAAGATATGAATTACAAGTAACCAAAGCACATTTTTACCCCCGGCCTCCATCTGCAAAGTCTCCTCCCACACACCTTCTATTTTCCAGAGACAAATGTCACTGTTAGACAAGACAACAGAAGGACAAAGTTTTTGATCTAAAAATTGATCTAAGCATTTCAAAGAGTCCTTTCAAAGGTGTGCTTATTTCCACCAGACAATTACCGATGTCCTGGACAAGCCACCACCCACAATACAGAGCACTTTTTTCCTGTATCTACCTCTGTTAGAACCATTTTGGCGGCATGTCAGCTATGGCTGTGATTTGGGAGTCAGAATGTCTTTATATCCGGTTGTCTGGGTATTTACCTCTGCTAATTACAGATAACACTCAAGCATAAAATTTAAGAGCGGTGGGAATTCATCATCATCATACAAACAAGGGCGAGGACAAAATTGGGAATTTCTGCAAGTTTCATGAATCCAAGGTGATTTTTTTTGTATGAGCTTAACCCAAGAACAAAATACACTGGTTTCTGCCAAGGCTGTGGTGAATGAGGCTCGCTGAGCTTCCTGCTCTACACGAATGACATAACCGATGTGTGACATCTTTGGTTGTGTTCTGTGCTTAAGGATAATTAGAAGGTAGCGCGGTGGGCGTGTTGCTTTGCTGTCAATCAATGAATGCCCCCTCCTTCATTTGTCTGGGGTCACAGCAGACTTCCCATAAATTTAATAACCTAATAACCTGCTCAAGCAGTGGAGTCCCCTGGGGGGGGGATGTTAATCAATATGGCTGCTTGATTTAGTTATCCTCTCTCAGCCAGGCGGGTATGGCAAGCGCATCTTTATCAGAAAGATGTGCTGAATCCTGTAACAGATATCAGTTTCGGCATCTGGCACTCCTGCTTTAGCAAACAGATGTGTGAAAACGCTGGATTCACACCCAGACCAGAATAATAGGAAGGCAGTTTATTTTTGGATTCTGAGGTATTGCAAACTCCCTGTGACTAAAATCTTGCCACAGTCCCCTAAAAAACAACAAGAAAAAAAACACCTGGTCTCTCAGAAGAGTAATTATTCATATGTAAAAAGCATGCCAGGCAGGTTAGGTGCAAACTGAGCTCCACGGCCTGGGTTGCTGCCGGTGTGGTTACCTCTCTGGTTTGGCTGGTCTCCCTGCGGTCATGGTTACCTCTCTGGTTTCGCTGGTCTCCCTGCGGTCATGTTTTAGGGCATTCTACCACATGTGATTCTGAACAGACGCAGTTAACTTCATATAATCTGTACAGTTAAGCCCCATCTGCCATCTTCCCCTGAGCCACAAACCAAACACATCAACGGATCCACTCAGCATCTACACAGCGTGACCGTACTCTGACCACTCCTGTGCCCTAAACATGGCCGTAACTTAACCATTTCTGTGCCCTACATATCACCATGGTCTAAACACACCTGTGCCCTAAATAGGGCTGCGGACTAACTGAACCTGTGTCCGAAATGCGACTTACTAAAGTGCCGTCACCTGTGTCCTCAGGTAGCGGAACAAAGAGGAAGCAGTCGAGGAAACGCATCATCATCCAGCTGCCAGCCAATGGGGGGCAGGAGTGTCCGGAGGTGCTGTCCCAGGAGAGGGAGTGCGAGGCCCCGTCTGTGTGCCAGGGGTACAGGTGGGGGCCGATCTCTACCGCACACAAGCTGCACCTGTAACCACGTGTAGATATCAGAGATGCCTGGGTGTAGGGTTGACATGTAGCTAACAATGCTCCAAGGTCTGAGCTCTGTATGTCTGGGGTGAAGATGAGCACTTTGACAGTCTGTGCAGATTACAGGTATGATGCGTGTGTGTGTGTGTGTGCGCTTATATTTGTGTGTGTATTTGTGTGTGTGTGTGTGTGTGTGTGTGTGCGCGCGCGCGCGTGCATGTGTGCGTGCGTGTGCGTATGTGCATGCATATGTGTGTATATGTTGAGCTGTGTGTGCGTGTGTGTGCGTGTGTGTATGTGCATGCATATGTGTGTGTATGTTGAGCTGTGTGTGTGTGTGTGTGTGTGTGTGTGTGTGTGTTGAGCTGTCTGTCTGTGTGTGTGTGTGTAATGTTCTGCATCCTCTTCTCCAGGTGGAAGACCCATAAGTGGCGCCGGTGCCAGCTGGTTCCCTGGTTCATTCGAAAGGACAGTCCAGGAGCCCAGGAGAACTGCGGGCCGGGCCTGCAAACCCGAGGTACCGCCACCCGCGCCACCAAACCCGCCAGGTTGCTTACAGGATCTGATCGATAGGGGGCGCTAACTCACTGCAAGCGTGGGGTCCACAGAACATGCGTGTCACACGTGTCACAGAGTTCTGGAGTGTTGGGAGGGACTTTCCTGCTGACTGAAGCCTTTTCGGAGTCTCTGACTTTCTTCTGTTTGAATTAGACCGTTGAAATTAAAGTGTGCTTAGCTGCTGACGCCGGGTTCTGAATTTAAGCATGTTACTCTCGCAGTATGTTAATTTCTGGAGGCTGCCAAACTTATTGTGCCGTGGAAAGAAAGGAAGAAGAAAAACACCTAATGCTTGCTAAAATCTGGTATTCAGAGCCAAGGACAAAGTACACTGCAGTCAGGTGGCCCAGTTTCACTCCTTACAGTGATGTGCTGGTGGAAGACAGAAATAATGTTTACCCAGTGTATCACCCACACTGGCAGTACAGACCTGGGAATAGCTGTTCTGAGAGGGGGAGCCCTGCAGTACATGATAACATCTCCCTCACCCTTCTGTTCCTCTCTGACAAACCGAACTGCCGTTTCTCAGCGATCGGTTTGTGTGGAACGTTTTTCCACAGCATTTTCCCCAATGCATCCCATCTGTATAATAATAACTGTCCTCTTCTGAAAAAGGTATGGTTTCATGAAAGTGGTGTCATCTTTTGTATTAGTGATCACAGATTGTCTCATTTAATAATTGTAAAATGACTGTGGCAATTGTGGTAGTGGGGGGGGGGGGGGGCTAATTATGCCAGAGGTTGAAGTGAATTTTCCCGGGTGCAGACAGAGATCTCCTCGCCTTGCAGCGGTCACGGGGAAGCCATTAGCCCCGGTGAGGAGATAAGCCCAGGGAAGTGTCTCTTCTGTTTGATGAGCTCGGCTGTCGGCCTCGAACAGAGAGAGCGGCTCTCAGACCGGCGCCGCGGGCTCCATGCACACAAGTTTAATCTCCTTTTAAGTGATTTCTGAGCTCGCTGATTCATGCCTGGCAGAGTAAATAAGGGGAGGTTTCACGGGACAGGCTGCAGCAGTGCATACAGGTGCAGCAGTGCTGCGCATACAGAACTGGAATCAGAACTGGAATCCTTTCACCTTTGCCTTCATAACACTCTGTAGCTTCAAGTGCATGCAATATCATCACTGCCCCACACTGCTGCTCCACACTGCAGCTCCACACTGCTGCTCCACACTGCTCCACACTGCAGCTCCACACTGCTGCTCCACACTGCTCCACACTGCAGCTCCACACTGCTGCTCCACACTGCTCCACACTGCTGCTCCACACTGCTCCACACTGCTGCTCCACACTGCTGCTCCACACTGCTCCACACTGCTGCTCCACACTGCTGCCCTGACCACTGCTCCACACTGCTGCTCCACACTGCTGCTCTGACCGCCGCTGCCCTCTTGTGGTCGTGTGTGTGTCTGCAGCGGTCTCGTGCCGGAAGCAGGACGGTGGGCAGGCGGACATGGTGGAGTGCCTGAAGTCAGCGGGGTCCATGCCAGCAGTCACCCAGCCCTGCCAGCTCCCGTGCCAGGACGACTGCCAGCTCACTGCCTGGTCCAAGTTCTCCTCCTGCTCTGCTGACTGTGTGGGCGTGCGGACCCGGAAGAGGGCGCTCGTGGGTAAGGAGGATGTCTCTCTGAAGACACCTGGGGATAGAATTATTAAAACAAGTCTCTCTAATTCAGGGACAGTGGAGTAGGGGCATGGAATTGTCACTTTTTTCCCCAACTATAAGCTTCAGAGTGTCTCACTGCTTAACCTCAAAGGCATGTGGTCTCACTGTGATGATGTAATCACTCTGCGCCAAAGCATGAGCCAAGCCCCTACAGTGTAGATGCATGCAGTGTTTGACTGTTCAGTGTTGTTAGTCATATCAGATGCGTTCTCATTGGATAAAGCACACCTTGGGGCTGATGGGAAGATGATTAAACTGCCTCTGTACAGACTGCATGAGTCATAATTGTCCCAAAAGAAATCTACCTGACAGACCAATTTATTTTAGGATTTTGTGGAACTAGGCCAATATCCTCTAAGACAGTAATCCTGTAGGATTTGTGTGTGAGTGTGAATCCAACTCTAAGACTGCTCGGATCTTCCTGCTCTTCAGTATCTGGTTATGACTGGTCTCAGTGCAGAGGCAGAACATAAATTACCTGCATAATGTTTCTGGAGCTGAACTGACAGCAGTCACAGAGTCTGATTTGTGGGTGGGACCAGGAATTTTGATTGATTGTTGGATTGTCCCGCCCCCTCCCTCTGGCTGGTGGTAGGGATTAAGGAGATGATAAATCATTTGATATGATTTCAGAAGCCGAGCTCAAACCTCTTGCATACTGGATTTGTAATCTGTTGTGAGAGGTCTCACCTGACACCCCCCCCGCCCCCCCCCCCCCAGGTAAGAGTAAGAAGAAAGAACAGTGCAAGAACACGCAGCTGTACCCGCTAAGCGAGACGCGCTACTGCCCCTGCGATAAGTACAGCGCGCAGCCGGTGGGGAACTGGTCCGACTGCCTGCTGCCCGAGGCCGGCGGTGTGGAGGCCACGCCGGGAGCGAGGGGACCGGGCGACGGGAAGGTGTGTGGGCAGGGCTACCGCTACCAGGCCGTGGCCTGCTACGACCAGGACGGGCGTCTGGTGGAGACCTCCCGCTGCAGCAGCCAGGGTGAGTGCTGTCGCCTAGGTGACCGACACAAGGGGGGGAGGGGGGACACGGGTTCGAAACCCACCCCAGAGCTTTGGACAGAAATCATTACTAACACCTTTCACCCACTACTTCCATAGCCTGATGTATGTAATGTTCATCCAACCAAACACTTTCCCTGGGTTTCATTCTCCTATACAACTGCCATAGGTGCTGTTTTACTCCCATCATGCACCTCTGCAATGACCCTGTAACACTTGTTCTTAAAGAAGCCACTTATTTGTTGTAGCACTGTGAACGGCAGTGTACTCAGTTAACTACAGTGTAATTACGCAGGTATTACACAGTGTCAGCAGGGCCCAAAGCGGGTGTATGAAACTGGAGCCTGATTGGCTGATGATCTGCATTCCTCTGCGTTGAGGCTGAACGCTGTGAGCCGGGAGCAGATACGGGAGCTTCTCCGCTCACTTTGCTGCGCGCGCTGACACAGAGCCGCTGGGGAGAGGGTTAAAGCGCTGAAACACAGTGCGTTAGCCATGAGTTTACGCACTGCACGGAAAGTGTGTGCGTGGTTACCGTGGCTACCGGAGTGAAAGGGGGTACGCTGAAATTCGGGTGTGTTTCCCCCCAACCTGGGGGCCTCCACCACCGCCGCCGTGCACATCTCCACAGGAAGCAGGGATTCTGCCTGCCAAATCCCGCTGTGACTGACAGGTTGCCACAGGCGACCGCGGAGATCAGTCGGCGCGGGGTTCTCTGGAGACGTGAGCGGCAGAGGCGGATTTGCTGCGCTCGGCATTCACAGGTCTGCACTGTAAGCAGAATTATTTACCTCTGTAAGCGAGGGAGAGACACAGCCATCGTTGCTGCAAACCACATCCACCCTCACCTCCTCTGCTAAAATACCACCTTTAAAAATGTATCAAACTGTCACTTTCTCTCACAGGGTGGTAGACAAAATGCTGTGATTAATATTGAGTAGTTTTCTCATCTCTGATGTGGGACAGGCAGCATTGTCAAAATATTACATAGAGCCGTGTGTCTGGCCTCTGTCTAAGCCCTGAATGGCACCAAAGTGAAGCAGCTAGTGTTTTTTTAGGACAGAACCCCTCTGTGTTAAATAAGAGTTACACCCTGAGCACATAACAGGTTCATTCTAATTTGTGCTGAGTCCCATTAGCTCAGGTTGGCTTCTCCTCGAAGCAGCGATTAAACGAAAGGCCTTTTATTGGATGTGAGGCCAGAATTCCCTTCGTCTGATTGGGCAGTCGGGATGCCTATGACCAGATGACCGTTTTCAACACGTGTGTGCTGGGGAAATGCTGGAAACATTACCCTAATTACACAATTGTTTAGTAGATGGATTTTTAGGAGGTGATACTTCATTTTTCATTCTTTGTTTGTTTATTCCACTAGATTAGTCCAGTGGCGCTGGTTTGGGGCATGTAATCGCTGCCTGTAAAGCTGTGGCAGACAGACACAGGCTTCGCTGCCAGGTTGGCTGTCTGCTGCTGTTTCTCCCTAAGCAGGATTGGCATTTCGCTGCTGTCTGTGTGAATCTGCAGCCAGAGCTGCAGAATGTGCAGAGTTGCTCAGATGTGCGTCTCTCTCCCACGCCCTCTGCAGGCTACATTGAGGAAGCTTGCATCTTACCCTGTCCGTCGGACTGCAAGCTCAGCGAGTGGTCCAACTGGTCCCGCTGCAGCAAGTCCTGCGGCAGTGGGGTCAAAGTGCGGTCCAAGTGGCTCAGAGAGAAACCGTACAACGGCGGTCAACCGTGCCCCAAACTCGACCACGTCAGCCAGGTAAGGGCCGGCTGCGACATCACAATCGTTTGGGAAATCATTACCCTCAATGTAATGGATGTGTTTGTGTAATGGCTCATTTACTGTAATCCAGATCCTGGACCTGGGCCTGCAGTTTCAGAATGTGATACTGCTCTTAGCCTCTCTGTTCTTGCTTTCCCACACGTTCATACACACGCTCATATCTGAATATTCTGTGGAGACAGAGAGATGGTGGAAGTTGAACCACACAGTGACCATGCCCTCCACATGCCCCACTTGATAATTTGATTGGCAAAATGACATTCCGCCACTCTCCGTATAAACCGCTTACCGAATGGAGGTCACTGTTAATTGGATTTTTTTGTTGTTGTTGTTTTCTAAATAACATATTACAGGTGACTCCTGCCTTCTGTATTCACTCTGTGTGACTTTTTAGGTTCTGAAGTTCTGAAGTACTGAAGTTTGTGGTAGTAATTAATGTTGAAATATATCCTAACCCGGTGTTGTTCAGCTTTGATCCAACTCTTAATTAGAGAATCAAAGCCACTGATTGGATGGAAACTCAGATCAGATATTCCAGGTGTCCAATCAGCTGCTGGCTGAGAGCCATCTCTGAAGCCTCCAGGTCTGTGTACCTGTAGAGCAGAGGTTGCACACAGCTCCATGGAGCCAGCGTCATATGACTGCCTGAAGCGGTCGCTTTTGGCACTCCAGAAAGAAAGTGTTTTCCTCAGTTATTCTGACGAGTGGTTGATTTTCTTTTCCCCGTTGCATCATGGGACACGTGATGACACCTTCTCCACAGGCCCAGGTGAGAGTTCTTCCAATGTTCTTTGATCTTTGATGCCTGCAATGGCACTCTTACATTACTTTCATTATTTACTTGGCATATGGCGTTCTTTAATTACATACCCTGAGTGGAGCTGTGTGTTTGTATTGCTGTATATTACCTGTGCACAGGTATATGAGGTATATGAGTTGGAGCTGTGTGTGTGTATTGATGTGCTGGACAGTATTCAACAGTATGTATATTTCTTGTGGGCAGGTGTACGAGGTGGTGCAGTGTGTGTATATTGATGTATGTTACCTGTGGGCAGGTGTACGAGGTGGTGCTGTGTGTGTATATTGATGTATGTTACCTGTGGGCAGGTGTACAAGGTGGTGCAGTGTGTGTATATTGATGTATGTTACCTGTGGGCAGGTGTACGAGGTGGTGCAGTGTGTGTATATTGATGTATGTTACCTGTGGGCAGGTGTACGAGGTGGTGCCGTGTGTCAGTGACTGCAGTCAGTATGTCTGGGTAGCGGAACCCTGGAGCGTGTGGAAGGTCAGCAACGTGGACCTGAAGGAGAACTGCGGAGAGGGCGTGCAGACCAGGAAAGTCAGGTACCACAAGAATCACCCCACTGTAAACATCACCATGCTATACACACCATCATGCTGTATGCACCACCATACTAAACACACCACCATGCTGTATGCACCACCATGCTATACACATCACCATGGTTAAACTGGTGCAGCTGCAAACCACTGCCCTGTCAGGCCCCAACCAATCAGAACTGCCTCAGCTAGGTTACTGCTGTGAGAGACACGCCTCTCACACACCCCTCCGCCCCGCCCCCCTCCGCCCCGCCCCTTTCCGCTTCAGATGTGTGCAGAACACGATTGACGGGCCGTCTGACCCGGTGGAGGACTACCTGTGCGACCCGGAGGAGATGCCGCTGGGTGCGAGAGAGAGCCGTCTGCCCTGCCCGGAGGACTGTGTCCTGTCCGACTGGGGCCCCTGGAGCCGCTGCAGCATGGTGAGAGCTTGATTGCCCACCCGAGCCAGTAACCCCGCCTACCTGACCTGATCCCACAGCCTGTCCTGGGCCCCAGCCCGCCCAACCTAATCCAGTAATTCTGCCCATTCCAGTTCTCTCGCCCTCCCGATTCGGTCCCCCCGCCCCCCCCCGTCCTGCTGCAGTGTGGGGCTGAGACAGATCCCCATCTAACGCCTTTAACACCTGCAGGCAGCGTGGTTTCGGGAGCTGCTCACCGCCCCCCCCCATATTAATGGTAGCGTAACAGATGACCATGAGGGCTGAGATGGGTTAGCTGATTGGCAGGCTGCTGCTTAGACCTGTGCTGAGGCTTGAAGAGTGAGCTGAGTGTTCTGGAGAAACCCTTTGCCTTCCTGTGTAGCCCTGCAGTGGCGGCAGCAGCAGGCAGAGGAGAGCCTACCCCATCCGCCTGCCAGGGAAGGGTAAGCAGTGTCCCAGATCCACCGAGACCGAGGCCTGCAAGCTCAACACCAACTGCTACCACTACTCCTACAACATCACAGGTAAATACAACATCACAGGTAACACACCTGGGCACCACTACTCCTACAACATCACTGGTAAATACAACATCACAGGTAAAACACCTGGGCACCACTACTCCTACAACATCACAGGTAAAACACCTGGGCACCACTACTCCTACAACATCACAGGTAAATACAACATCACAGGTAACACACCTGGGCACCACTACTCCTACAACATCACTGGTAAATACAACATCACAGGTAAAACACCTGGGCACCACTACTCCTACAACATCACAGGTAAATACAACATCACAGGTAACACACCTGGGCACCACTACTCCTACAACATCACAGGTAAATACAACATCACAGGTAAAACACCTGGGCACCACTACTCCTACAACATCACAGGTAAATACAACATCACAGGTAAAACACCTGGGCACCACTACTCTTACAACATCACAGGTAAAACACCTGGGCACCACTACTCCTACAACATCACAGACATGTTTAAACACAACTCCAGTGATGTCATAGGTAAAAATCCACACAGCTCTTGTGATATCACAGGTAAGAAAAAACTTTACTCCTGTTTAACTTTACTCCTGTGATGTCATGGGTAAACAAAAACTGTTTAACACATCTGTGATTTCACAGGGAAAATGTAACAGGGTAACACTCCTCCTATTACACGGGTGGATGTCATTAGTTCTGTCTCCGGGCATTTCCAGGCTTTTGCAGGCCTGAGTAGCTGCTCTGACAGAGTGCAGAGGTCGTGATGGGAAAGGCTTTTAACCTGCCAAGCACAATCAGACCCCCTTTACAACCCTATGGACCTGTTCTCCATTCACACTCTCAGGGGGGTGAAACCAGCCCTTACTGAGCAAGGACATTAAGCCTGAATTTTTATTTTTGGCTGTTTTTCATTTTAATGTCAGCGACCGGCAAAATGTCATGGTGTTAATACCAATGTAAAAACATGCAGTAATAGTTCAGATTTGCCGCTCAGAAGCACAAAGCGTCACAGTGCTTAGGTATGTCAGTGAGATTTCAGAATGAAGCATAACAATGCTTAGATGTATTACTCAGAACAATGCCTTACAATGCCGCTCAGAATTAAGGACAGAGTGTTACAGTGCTTAGATTTGCTGCTAAGACTTAAGTGCAAAGCGTCACAGTGCTTAGAGTGAATGCGCTCCCCTGAGTCATACTGTCAGGTTCTGTTTAGCAGCAGTTACAGAGATAACTGTGGTCTGAATTTCTCTTATTCCCATAATCTCCTAAAAGATACTTCTAAGCCTTATGTCCTTCTTTTCTATTGCTAAAAGGTTCAGCCTGGTTTTTTTTGTACCGCTTGAATTAAATTCTGCCAGATCAGATCTGTCAGCTGCACAAACTCACTGATCTTTATGGTATGTGCACTGGCTAATAGGTTGATGTGCAGGAGTCAGTGAAAAGGTTTGGGGCATCCATGCAATGAGAAGATCAGTCCATCTGCACAGAAGCAAGGGAGGTGTGAGAAGATCCGAGAAAGACAAACACAAATTTGTGTCTCACTTAAATTTTTCTCTCTCCCACCACCCGTTACCCTACCCCAAACCCATCCCTCTCCACAAACCCCATCCCTCTCCACAAACCCCACCCCTTCCACAAACCCCACCCCTTCCGCAAACCCCACCCCTTCCACAAACCCCACCCCTTCCGCAAACCCCACCCCTTCCACAAACCCCACCCCTTCCGCAAACCCCACCCCTTCCACAAACCCCACCCCTTCCACAAACCCCACCCCGTCTGCAAATCCCACCCCTTCCGCAAATCCCACCCCTTCCGCAAATCCCACCCCTTCTGCAAACCCCGCCCATCAGACTGGAGCACCTGTCAGCTGAGTGAAAGGGCTGTCTGTGGGCGGGGCATCAAGACACGGGCGCTGGACTGCGTGCGCAGTGATGGCAAGTCCGTGGACCTCAGGTTCTGCGAGGAGGTGCGTGCGTGCGGGCGTGTGGCATAGGTGTGGAGAATATGACCTTGAGTGACAGCTTACATTTAACATTCTATCAGTTTAATCACCTGGATGTTTACTGATGTGCACTACAAGTTAAGTACCCTGCTGAAACACACAACATCAGTGACCCAACATGGGATTAAAGATTCCTGCCCACTGGAGTCTAGTTCCTTATCCGTTACACCACACTACCCAGAAGCCTAGACATTCGTCACATGCTTAATTACTTGTCAACCAGTGATGTATTGTGTGATTTAAAAACTTATGTGGGTGTAATGATTGCTAAAAAAGTGTCTGCAAAATGTGCAGGTGAAAAACTGGCTGACAGATCAAAGCCAGTGTTCATAGCGTGGTATTAAGTCTTAGTGGAGGCTTCTCCGAACTGAGAGTCTGATCCACTCACACCAGCAGGTGTGTTATAGTTACGTCCTGCAGAGTGAGGAGTGTTAGCACCTAATCAGAACTGGCCAGACTCCAGCCACACACGCACAAGCGCACACTCACACACACACACACACACACTCGCACACTCTCACACACACACTCACACACGCACACGTGTACACACACACACGCACGCGCACACTCACACACACGCACACGTGCACACACACACACGCACGCACACACACATACACACACGCACAAGCGCACACACACACACACACACACACACACACAAACACTGCACAGCAGGGTCAGAACATTAGTAATTGCTCTCCTCGGGGGTGTATTGAGGATTGAGGCCCCCTGAAACCTGCCAATTTCCGAGAGGTAACTGATTTTGGAAGGTTCAGAGGAGGACAAGAATCTGCAGCCTACCTGGCATTTTTTTTGTTGGGAGGAGGGGTGTGCAGCCACTAGTGGGGACATCTCTGATGTTTGTGCCACAGAGTCTGGGTCATTTCCATTTCAATTTGGTCAAGTCAGTACACAAATTAAAATTCAATTATTTGAATTGAAAAACTTTCATAGAAAATGATGTGTCATTTGCAGTTCATAAATTGAATTTCAGTCTCTTCCCTGGGCTGAGTGAGGTGATCTGGGACTGAGCCCTGCCATGGTTTATACTGGGACTGAATCGGCAGGGACTGAATCGGCCGGGGCTGATTCGGCAGGGAGTGAATTGGCAGGGGCAGAATCGGCAGGGAGTGAATTGGCTCTTTTCCTCTTGCAGCTGGGACTGGAGAAGAAATGGCTGATGAATGCTTCCTGTGTGGTGGAGTGTCCCGTCAACTGCCAGGTGTCCGACTGGTCGCCGTGGTCACAGTGCTCTGTCACCTGTGGGCTCTCAGGTATGCTCGGGTGGTGGAGTGTGACTGATGTGGAGTGTGGAGTGACTGATGTAATTAGATACTCTCAGCACCAGCAGAACTGTGGTTCTCCCTCTTGCAGTGATCTCCATCTTTTGCCTGGCGTGTCATGTACTGTAGTGGCTTCATCAGCAACTGTTAGTCTTTCAGCGGCGGTCAATATTATAAGCACTGCAGGGATAAACTGCATCAGTGGTGCACAGAGACACAAAAACATCACCGGGGTAGCGGCTGAGTGTTCACCTCGTTCTTTTACCGTGTGTGAAGGATTGCACATCAGCCCCAAAATAGGCAGGAGAGGGCATTCTAATGTGCTCGTGCATAATTCTGTTCGATCGGGGGCTTGAGTGTGGTCCATTAGGCCTGTCTGCATTGGGCCAGAGGGAGCACTTCACTCCAGGAGTCCGAGAAAGGGCCAGCCGCTATCAGCTGGAGCAATGACACCACATATAAAACTAATGCTGCGGTAACCTTTAATCCCTCAGGGGATTTTAACAGGGACAGGGGAGTAGCAGGTCAGCATCTCTTGTTAGCCAGAGGAAAATTGGTGATTTAGCGAGAAGAGCTCTTTTTTGCTTTCCTCCTGTCTCAGTTTCATACCAACGTTTGCTTTGAAGGCACTCACTACCCATCAGTAGCTTTGCATAGAGGAGTCGGGGAGAGACGTTAGGCAAGCCATGTCCTCCAGACAGCGTGGCAGGAGCTATCAGTCAGACACTTTAAAAAGAGAGGCCCCATTATACTTGCATGGACAAATTATTATCAGACTTTATTTCTTTGTTTGTTGCGACCAAGTGTTGTGAATCACAACGGCATCCTCCCGCCCACACGCTATTTTCCGCTCCTCTGCACCGAAAGTAGGGGAGCTTTTTATTTAAAAGTGTGTAGGTAAATCGTACAGGCGGTGAACGTGGCAGAACAGCTCCTGACCGTTTATTAACGGCGGTTTCTGTCTGACTGTGTAACGTTTTGGTGACGTCACGCGATCTGCTCGAGATGAAGACCCGCCGCGGGCAGCGTGAGTCCCGCAGAGACACGTGGCTATTATTGCGCTCGACATTAATAAAAACCGCAGCCCTGCGTACAGCCGCTGTCATAAACCCCAGAAATGAAAATGTTATCAATTATACCGTGAGCACGCTCAGCGTACGGACCTGTGTGTGACAGCATCTTTGAAATTCCTCAGCTGCAGAGGACCCACAGGGAAATGAAGTGGAGTCTGGAGGCGAAGTATTCTGAAAAAAAAATTAGAGTGCTAAAGTGTTTTTCTCGTTGATATATTCAGTCATTGTGTGGAGAAATGAGTTCTCAACATCACACTTTTTAGTAGGTGAATGATGTATGAACCGACGCTTGTTGTGTGGTTTGCTTTTTCATTAACAAACTGAGAAATATGAAATATGATACACTAATGCACACACACTTTTCCCTGCCTCAGCTTTGTGGAGTGCGTCGTCACTGTGGATGCGACATTAATGAAACAGCCTGCTGTCACCATGCTGTGCCTAAACAGCATGCAGACACACCTCACATCCAAACACTGTGTTTCTAGCTGCTGAGCAGTTGCACTGGGTGGTGTGTGTGTGTGTGTGTGTGTGTGTGTGTGTGTGTGTGTGTGTGTGTGTGTGTGTGTGTCCCACGTGATGCTGAGTTTTCATTTCATTGACTGAGTTTTATCGCCTTGGGGCTGTGTGTCTTTAAAGAGCCATCCTTCCTTCCAGTCTCCGTGTTAAACCAACTCCTCTCCGCTCCAGCCAAATTGAAAACGTCGGACGGAAATGAATATTTAGAATGGATTCGGGCGTAGGAATAATGATCCTGAAACTGCTCCGCAGATTAAGTTATGTGCTAAAATGGAGCTGATAATGCAATATTGCAATTCTGAAAGCGCCCTCTCAGAGAGCGTCGCGCTGAATCCTCACCTGGCCTCTTCCCCGGGTGGAGGAGTGAAGCGCTGTGCTGTGGGCTCTTCCCTGTATACCTGCCCTCTTACTCATCTCATTCAGTAGACTTCACATCACGCTGCACAGCAGGGGGGTCACTCTGGCCCCCGTTACTCTAATGTGTCTCTCTGTATAAGTAAAGTGATGGTATCTGTCAGCTTCGCAGTGGATGTGGGTGTTAGATTAGATAAACTGTTTAGAGAAAATCCCATCATCCCACCTCACTTTGCTATCTGTTTTTATTTAGGGGGATTTTATTTATGTGAATGTAAATATGGAATGTTACGTAAATATGGAGTGTATGGTTGTTATTGTAATCCATTATAATGCTGTGCCGTTTGCTGCGTGTGACAGCAGGGGGCGGTGTTTCCAGCTCAGGAGACCTTCAGCAGGAAGTGATGTACATGTGCATCAGCTGCGTGTGCAGGAAGTGATGTACATGTGCATCAGCTGCGTGTGCAGGAAGTGATGTACATGTGCATCGGTTGCGTGTGCAGGAAGTGATGTACATGTGCATCGGTTGCGTGTGCAGGAAGTGATGTACATGTGCATCGGCTGCATGTGTATCTGCCTCTCATTTACTCCCTTTTCCCTGGTCTCTTTTTCCTCTGTATTTTTGTCCGTCATGCATTTACGCTGCTAAAGACACTCTCATGTCCCCTTGGAGATCAGTGCTATCAATTAGCCAGAATGAATGAGTAATGTTGCTGTTAGTTGATTAATGAGTTCTGTTTTGCGTTTGCCTCTCCCCTTCCTCCTCTCCCGCCTCCTCTCCCCTTCCTCCTCTCCCCTTCCTCCTCTCCCGCCTCCTCTCCCCCTTCCACCTCCTCCTCAGGGGGGATGCGGCGGCAGCGGTCGGTGATCCAGGCCTCCCAGGGGGACGGCAGGCCCTGCCGCATGCAGATGGAGCAGTGGAAGCCGTGTCCCATCAGGCCGTGCTACAGATGGCAGTACAGCGGCTGGTCCGAGTGCAGAGCCGAGGTGCGTCCCCGCCCGGGCCCCACCCGAGCCCCGCCCGAGCCCCGGTCATGTGCCGCTCATCCATCTGTCTGAGGAACAGCCCCTTATTACAGCCCTAGGGATCACTAACTGGTTATTTAGATCTTTATTCAAATGGTATTGACAGATACAGAAATGATCTGGGGGAAATATAGAGATTTTTTTTCTCCCCTCAGTGTTCATGGGTCTAATGACCATGTATGATGTGGGTAGAACAGGTTATTTTAACATTTTATTTGTTTTCCTGAACTGAAACTGTGGTCAGAATACATGCAAATCTCTGCAGTAAATTATTATTCAATCAAAGAGTTTCATTTGCAGTGCTTTTTGGGGGGGAAAAAATCAGTGTTTGATAATTTAAAAATTGATTTAGGGGAAAGCTGTCTGTCCCATACTCCCAAACGTGTCCATCCCTTCTCTTTCATTTTCTGTCTCCTGTCTCTCTCTGTCTCTTTCTCTGCTTATCTGTCTCATAGCTGCCATTTTCTTTCTTTCTCCCCCACCCCTCCTCTCTCTCCCTTTCTCTCACTTACAACCTCAGTCTGTCTTTCTCTTTTGGGTTCCCTACCCCCCCCCGTGTCGTGGGGTGCTGTCAGCGGGTTGCGTTGGGGGCTGCCCCCGCTCTGGGTGCGGACTCTGAGCTCCAGACACCAGCACTCCCGCTGCAGACTGCAGTCAGTGCGGGAGGAGAGAGGCAGCTCTGACCCACTTTCCCCGCTCTCCACAGCTGCTCTCCCAGCCGCAGCACTCGCACCCGCGCATGTGTACCAGCCCAGCTCAAACGCCTTCCGGAACATTCTGCAGGCTTAAGCGCTAACGATCAGTGCAGTGTGGCAGCACTGGGTGGAGGTGCTGTAACAGGCAGGTCTGACAGGTGGAAGACAGGGACTGTAGGCTGCAGGGCTCTCTGTACGAGGATCGACCCGTGTGTCAGATTTTAACACATTTCCTCTGTGTGTTTGTGTGTGTGTGTGTGTGTGTGTGTGTGTGTGTCTGCATGCGTGTGTGTGTGCGTGTCTGTGTGCGTGCGTGTCTGTGTGTGTGCATGCGTGTGCGTATGGGTGTGCATGTGCGTGTTTGTGTGTACGTGCGTGCGTGTCAGGACGCGCGCTGCGGAGAAGGCCAGCGTGTGAGGAACGCATCCTGCTTCGTGTGGGACGGGACGCAGCAGAACGAGGGCAGTATGGTGGATGAGGACCTGTGTGGGGGCCTGGACCCCCTGCTGGGGGAGGGGGGCGAGAGGGTGACCGTGGAGGAGGCCTGCACCGTACCCTGCCCAGGTAACGCCAGAATTCTGCCAAAAACAAATTCTCCCGTTCTTCATTTGTGAAAATCACTAATGTTTCAGTCCTTCCAACTGTGACTGGTGACTGGCACCAGGGCACATCTGTGTGTGTGCGAGCTCCTCTCTGTTAAAGACAGCAGATTACCCCGAGTACTGAGCTTCCACATACCTTTGAAAAATGAAGACAGGAGTCAGTGCTACATACCCAGAAATGCACAGAACACACACACACACACACACACACACACACACACACACACACACACACACACACACACACACACACACACACACACACTCACTCACTCACTCACTCACACACACACACACACACACACACACACACACACACACACACACACACACACACACACACACACACTCACTCACACACAGTACTCCAGGAGCCCTGCCATGCACTTCTCTCTGATCCAGAGGCCTCTGTCACGCTGGGCTCTGTAATAAGCCTCATCAGTGAGTCCCGTGTTTTCTCAGTGGCGCTGACCCCTGACCTCATTCTCTCCGAACCACCTGCCCACCCCCAGCTGTGGCCCACCCACAGACACCCTGAGGATACCGCAGTGTAGTGGCTGAGAAACCACACCTAGGGCTTAGGGCTTAGTGCAGCTCAGACAGAGCGCTGATCAATGCCCTTGATAGAGGTATCCAATCAGACTCAATGCAGTAAGTGTCTCAGAGAACAGTGCTTTAAAGTGGTGGCTGACAGCGGTGAAACTGCTTTAACAGTGACTGTATGATGACAGTGGTCATGTATGATAACATTGGTGGAATGCTTTGTGAAACCTTGTTTCCCAGGTGACTGTTACCTGACAGAGTGGACAGCCTGGAGCAGCTGTGAGCTGACCTGTGTGAACGGAGTGGACCTCGGCCTCGGTTCTGCTCAGACCCGATCCCGGGGGGTCATCGTCCAGGATCCAGAGAACCTCCTGCAATGTCCAGAGCAGCAGTGGGAGTCGCAACCCTGCACAGGTCAGAGGTCACTGCACTCACAGGAAGCGTTTACTATGCAGTCAGGCTTTCTGTGAGGTCGTCACTGTACAGTCTCAGTCTCAGTCTCCGTGAGGTAATCACTGCACAGTCTCGGTCTCTGTGAGGTAATCACTGTACGGTCTCAGTCTCTGTGAGGTAATCACTGTACGGTCTCAGTCTCTGTGAGGTAATCACTGTACGGTCTCAGTCTCCGTGAGGTAATCACTGCACAGTCTCGGTCTCTGTGAGGTAATCACTGCACAGTCTCGGTCTCTGTGAGGTAATCACTGTACGGTCTCAGTCTCTGTGAGGTAATCACTGAACGGTCTCAGTCTCTGTGAGGTAATCTCTGTGCAGTCAGTGTCTGTGAGGTAATCTCTGTGCAGCCAGTGTCTATGTGCATTGCTGAGGTTGTGTTCTCTCTGACCTTCGCAGACGGCCAGTGTTATGAGTACACCTGGATGACCAGTGACTGGAGAGGGTCGACCCGCGATGTGTGGTGCCAGCGTTCAGACGACCTGAACGTCACAGGTATTCACACCTGTCCTGCTTACTGTCATTCCTTACTTCATTGGCAGGTACTTCAGAGAGACATATTAGGTTGCCATGGCAAGAGACGTAAAGTACCTGTGAGAACCCTCATACCGCGCGGAGTGAGGGTCTCTAACCCTCATGTCTCATGATGGCTGGTTTAGTGAGTTTTGTTGGACTGAAGGATCAGTCAGGAAAGAGATCCAGTCGCTGTGTGAGGTAGGATTGTTATGGTGTGTTTGCACTGAGTGCCCTGTTCCTGACTGTGGGAAAGAGCTCGGCGTGTCACAGTGAACTCACATGGCAGTAATCCGCACAGTGAGGGGGGTTTAATCCATAACTGCAGCACGGTCACCCTGTAATCCCATTGGATGCGTCCAATCCATTGTCCCATCACCAGCCTCTGACTCTGAACAAATGAAATTGTTATGATGATGA